>NC_091117.1:227031876-227086876 GCF_040183065.1 Periplaneta americana
ATCTACCAGATTAATGACATTTCTACGAAAATATTCCGTAATGATACAAACAGGAAATTGTGAAAAAAAAAAAAACAAGAAAAACTGTTGTTCACTTTCAGTTACATTGTAATTCCAGTTTCCATCATCGTCCTTCATACCTACAAATAGTAAAACAAAACTCTTTTTTAAATAATGCTGTTAAGTACCGTACCATATTATAGGGTACCGTACTTTCGGTAACTCTAATCTTCACTTGTGCTCAGCCCACACAGATAAATTCAGTTATGCTACACATCATACCTGTGTGAAAATAAACTTCAATAATATAAGCTCTTTCTTCTATAGAAAACGCAACATATTTCTGAAACACACTGTACTTTGTACTGTCTACTTCAATGCTAGCAACAGCAGCCGTAAGTTTGTGTGACTGACGTTAGCAAGGACATTAGTGAAAAGGGTGCGGTCAAGTACATTTATAAACGCAGGTACAATAAAAATTGAAGTCAAAAATAAAATGATGTCCCTGTACTTTATATATACTGTACGTCTGGTATATAACGCGCGTGTGTGTGTGTGTGTGTGTGTGTGTGTGCGTGCGTATATCTGTGTTTCTCTAATATCGAATAAATCTTAAAAAATAATTTACATGTAACAGGCTAATATCATTCTATCAAAATATTTATTTCATATATTGTCTGTGTTTACAAGTAGCAACAGAAGCTATCAGTAAAATGAAACAACATAAACCCAAGATTAATAACTGTACCCAGTCATTAATCACTAAAAAGGGTTCTTGAAATCTATCGAATGAAATAGCTTGTAGCTTTCTTAACACGCAACTTCCTATATACATTACCCGCTGTCAGTCTCTTCTATGCCTTGTAATAGCCTGGTTTACTACACCAAATTGAATTTCGATGAGTGTTACATCAGCATTTCCTTTGTGCAACGAAGTCTATTAAACATTTCAACTTCAACCTCGCTTTAACAAAGGTTTATCTAATACCGAAAGCTGTAACCGCAGTGGTAAAATCCGACTCTGCATTTAACTCGAATTCTCTCCACCAATATAGGGTTTCTTTGAACGTATAAATGATATTGTGGAGAGATATAACCCTGTTTTAGTTGTATATACATAGCCTTTGATGTTTTTTGAGCTTAATTAAAAAGAAACCACTGGTAAAAATATATTGTTCGTGAATTTTGTTCTGCGAGAGGAACAGTATATTATGTATCACAAATTACGGGCATTTTATGAAAGCTGCAGAAAACTGTTTTACGTTTGTGTTGTTAAAAATAATTTCGTGCTGTATCTTTTGACCGTACAATGAAAATTAAGGAATTAAATTATATTATTTCTAAAATGCGATTTCTTCTTAGTTTTGTTTACCTAGATGTTTTCAATCCTTATTTCTGGTAAGAATGGGAAGAAATTTGTGTTCACGCATGATATACATGTTACAGGACTGCAGCAAAATTCCGTATCTCCGTCTATGTCAGTATAGGTCGCCATATTGATAAAATATGCACATTTTCAGCGGGATTCGAACTCACAATCAAGGCTTCTGTTCAGTATCAAAACTACGCCCTTCATTCAGATATGTCACTGCCAGCTGTTACAATAACATAATGGCTGGTAGAAGCAAACATTTGGTAACACTGGGAAAGTATGTCGTGATAACCAGCTGAAGAGCGACGTTAGCGCCATCTCCTGTACGCGATACCAAGCGTAATATTATCCAATAAGAGTCACCAGTCCCTATCCATTTTAGTGAAAACGGCCGAAATAATAAAAAGACTGTTCATTACGGCATACTACTGTTATTGCAAGTTATCTTGAACTTCCTGAGCGTGGACAGAGTAGCAGAGGGAAGGAAGCGCGTAACGTGGGTGGAGCCAACTGAGTTGTTTGCGCATGCTCCGCAGCATAATCTCTTGTCAAGAAACATAGAACTATTTCCTTCACTGCGTACCAGTAATGTTAACATGGAGCAGCAATCACAGGGTAGTAATTACGGTGAAATCACACCACCGCGGAGAAAATGTAATGCTGTTATCCACAGCGGAGAAAGAGAAATTATCGAAAATATAATTAAGTGTTGCGAGGAGGAAAAATTAAACAAATGTTTGCTGAAACCTCTTGATAAGGAATATGAGAGAACGGATAAATACTCTGGCAAAAGTATTAGTTCCGTGAAGAGAATTAAGAATAATATTGCATTACAACCGAATGAACCTTACACTACTCTGGGAAAGAATAGGTATGTATTGTTTAGAAATTATTGCTATAATCAAAGAATTCTATCTCATTCAGAAAGTAATACCTACGATTAAGAAGATAATTCCGAATGGATGATGCCATTGACGAAATAATAATTAATTTTGGACAAAGCGATGAAGACGATGACGATGATGGTAGCAATGATAGGGATATGAATTGTGTGTAATTGTAAATTAATGTAAATTCAAATAATAAGTCTGTAAAATATTGTTATAAGAATATATACATATCAGCTGTAGGTGTAAGTTATGTAGGTCTATATAATGTATAGAAATAACTGTAGTAACTCCGCTATTGCCGGTCCTCAGCCCGGATGAGAGAGGAGGAGTGTACACACGATTATATTTAAATACTTACTCATTACAGGTTAATTAAACCTGCTACGAAACCATGTTCTCCTCTGAAAATCGGAGTGTCTTGAGATGATGATGTCTGTATTGAACCAAGTTCTTTTACAGTAGAGAGCCGTAAAGTGAAAGAACCAACGTTTTCTGAAAAGAGTGACTTTACCCGAGGGAGGGGCATCCTTGCCGTGCCGTTACGTTGATGAGTACATGCCGTACCGAGCAGTTCGAAAGACAGACTTAGGGGATGTAAAGTTCAAGATAACTTGCAATAACAGTACAAGGCTAAATACTAGCGCCGTCTCTTTTCTTTAGTCATTTATGTTGGTAACGAAACCCTGCATTTCACTCCATCTCTACCGTGCAGCTGCGGCTGACCCGTCTGTCTTATGTATTCGGGTTTTCAGTGGTGTTCATGCTAGAATATAGCTACACAATTATAACTGCTTTGTGATGTATGACAACATTCTTGTGTATTCCGGTTTTCACAATTATAACTGCTTTGCGATGTATGACAATATTCTTGTGTATTCCGGTTTTCAGTGGCTAGAATATAGCTACACAATTATAACTGCTTTGTGATGTATGACAACATTCTTGTGTATTCCGGTTTTCACAATTATAACTGCTTTGCGATGTATGACAACATTCTTGTGTATTCCGGTTTTCACAATTATAACTGCTTTGTGATGTATGACAATATTCTTGTGTATTCCGGTTTTCTGTGGCTAGAATATAGCTACACAATTATAACTGTTTCTTGTGATGTATGCCAACATTTCACTGCTTATAGAAATGTGTGTTTTCTGTATACAACTTAATGGTACAGGGAACTGGAAGAGGACGAAGTACTGACTGTAAACAAATATCAAATGCTGTTAATGGATTTGCTCGTACCATACCTCGCACATCACTGAATTTTCAGCCTACCGTTACCATTCTTCAAAACATAGCCGTTGCAGCAGATGCAGACATTATTATCGTAAAACCATTTCTATTCCATTGTCAATTTCCTTGTCAACTGCATGTTACATGACTGTCCGAAGATAGGTCTTGACCCCACAAGTGACACCAACTAGGCACCACTCGTGAGGCAACTAGGCCAGGAGTTAATGTGGTAGGGTGGCCAGCTCTTTTCCTCCCTCGTTAATCTCGTTATTCTTTTTCTTCTCTTTTATGTTTCCTAATGCCACTATTTTTCTTGTTAACCCTGGCAGCCTGCAATTGGAAAGTCGAAAGGCAATATTTCGAATATCGGTCGTATTTATATTATATTATATTATATTATATTATATTATATTATATTATATTATATTATATTATATTCGGTTGAGGAGATTTTATCATCCAGTCTGCTGTCAAAAAGTCTGACACTTAGAATTTATAAAACAGTTATATTACCGGTTGTTCTGTATGGTTGTGAAACTTGGACTCTCACTTTGAGAGAGGAACATAGGTTAAGGGTGTTTGAGAATAAGGTACTTAGGAAAATATTTGGGGCTAAGAGGGATGAAGTTACAGGAGAATGGAGAAAGTTACACAACGCAGAACTGCACGCATTGTATTCTTCACCTGACATAATTAGGAACATTAAATCCAGATGTTTGAGATGGGCAAGGCATGTAGCACGTATGGGCGAATCCTGAAATGCATATAGAGTGTTAGTTGGGAGGCCGGAGGGAAAAAGACCTTTAGGGAGGCCGAGACGTAGATGGGAAGATAATATTAAAATGGATTTGAGGGAGTAGGATGTGATGATAGAGAATGGATTGATCTTGCTCAGGATAGGGAACAATGGCTGGCTTATGTGGGGGCGGCAATGAACCTCCGGGTTCCTTAAAAGCCAGTAAGTAAGTATTATATTATGTTTTTAATTTATTGGGTTATTTTACGATGCTGTATCAACATCTCCGGTTATTTAGCGTCTGAATGAAATGAAGGTGATAATGCCGGTGAAATGAATCGGGGGTTCAGCACCGAAAGTTACCCAGCATTTGCTCGTATTGGGTTGAGGGAATACCCCGGAAAAAATCTCAACCAGTTAATTTGTCCCGACCGGGATTCGAACCCGGGCCACCTGGTTTCGCGTTCAGACGCGCTTACCGATACTCCACAAGTGTGGACTATATTATATTATATTATATTATATTATACGTTATGTTATGTTATGTTATGTTATGTTATGTTATGTTATGTTATGTTATGTTATGTTATGTTATGTTATGTTATGTTATGTTATGTTATATCCGTCTGTTTACACCCTATGCTATTAACGTAAAAGGAGCTTAAGCTTGTTGTGTAGGTTAGATATATTCAGTTACATTTCGGCGTCTATGTAACAATTAGATGAAATGCTTGTAACATTGGAAGCAATCATATGCAGTTATTCTGAAATATCATACGTCAAATTCTCGCTGTTCTGACTCTGTGTAATTGAACACCAACACTGTAGCTGGAACTGGAGCAGCACGTCTGTAGTCATTAGAGTTTCTGGAACAGCTAGCGACAAATCTAACTTCGCACAACGCGTATCGTACTCCTGGCTTCGTCTCTTTCTATCAAGTTGAAAAAAAAAACGTATCCTTGTTGTTCTGTGTCCAACCACTTGAAGTTATCCTGCTCTGTATACATTAACTCTCACACTCCAATGCCTCCGTCCCTGTGCAGGGTACTGACCGCCTGATCTAATTTGAATTCAATCTCACCTCTGCAAACTGTGGACTTCCAAACGTGCCACCAGATCGCTTTTACTCGTACTGAACTACTGTGCAATAGAGTCTAATTCTTATTTGTTTTTATCACTTGGAGTTAAAAGTGGCATAGAGGAAAATAAAACTGTCTTATGGGGGGATCTCTGATAATCAAACGAGGCTGGATAAAATTTCTTAATAGTACATTATGCAACGAGCCTATAATGATAGTAATTAAGACGCGAGTATGTTTATGAAACGAGCGCAAGCGAGTTTTATAATTTTCATACGAGCGTCTTAATTACCATTATAGGCAAGTTTTATACGACTTTTTATGCTGACCATATTTATAACTTGAAATTATTCATAAGTATTCATGTTATTCTTATCTCACTGGGGAGCGGAATTGACCTTATGCAATATCTCGTAAATTGTGAGATGTGCGCAGACGCGAAAGTATTGATTTTTTTTCGAGAAACAAATGTCATTGACCTTGATATAATCTAGAGAGTAAAATAAACATTAATCTTGATATAACCTTGAAATTGATTTAGACATTGAAAAACGAGATGACAAATTGAATTTATTTGAATATTATTTACAATTAACGCTAATTATTATAGTAACAGAACATAACCTTCTGCGACCGTATTGGATTTCCAGCCTCCGTGACGTTTCGCTAGTTGTCTTTCGATTGCATATCCGAGAATAATCGATACTTGCTCTTTCATATTGCTACAATGGTGTTTTCTGATTGGTGGAACACCTGAACTTTAATGAATAGGTGTACTTTAATGAGATCCATTAAAGGGCTGCTACCAGGTGTATAATTACTACATTTCGGCATGGTGAGCATAAAATATAAAAGTTCGTTTTAGTTAATTTCCCTCAGCACAAAACATACAGCAAATAAAGCATAGCTGAATCAACCGGCGAGAATCTCTTAAAATTACGAAAATTACTTTGTAAAAAAATGTAATCAGGCAGAAATGTAGTACGTTAAACATGCGCTATTAAAAGATATTACGCGTATAAGCATTTTGTAACTTTATATAATGATAGGCGATATAAATTTTGATCTGTTGCTAAATATGATTTGAATAATGTTTCAATGGGAATATTTGAGTCTTTAAAGATATTATAAGGCTAAAATCTATACAGGGACATCATTTTATTTTTACTTCAATTTTTATTGTACTTGAGTTTTTGAATGTACTTCACTCCCACCCCCTCTACTAGTAAACTTCCAACCGTTCTCCACACAGAACCAAGGCCGCGTATGCAGTACTGAGTTAGTGAGTATAGTACGTTCCTGAAATATGTTCGCTTTTTCCACTGACGAAAGAGTTTTCAATATTGAATCATATTTTCGCACAGGTGCTGTCGTCCGTTTGCCAACGTCGCATCCCGGTTTCGCCCACCTGTTTCTGTTCGCCCCTCTGTAAAGGATAAAGGCTGGGATGTCTTAGCTCTTTTCCGAAAACATTAATTTCTGTTAGGAATTCGACGTCTACGTAATATTATACAACTGTTTAACATAACTGAAATAAAAGGGCCTCGTTAAGTAATTAACTGTCACGAGATTTCCCCCCCTTTCTACTACCCTGCGACAAAACCACTTGAACGGACAGTAGATAGCATGTCTAAGTAATTTTATCCTTTCGGATCGGGAAGAAGTAAAGATAGAATTTACAGTACGTAAGGTACTATTTTATGGAGTAGGTACAAAATTATTTCAACATGAGTTACTCGTACGAAGGACGAAACTGGTAATTGGGATTAGGTACAATAGTCTATAGTGCGATAATATGCACAAAAGAACTGAAGCCTGTATCGAAATGAACGGCCACCTTTTCAAAAATGTGTTTAAATATCCATATTATGATTATTTTTCAATTTAACTTCATTCTCTATATTGTACACTAATGTGCTGTAACAGTACAATATACACTGCATAATTAATACGTCCGAATGGATAGCTCAATTGGTGAGTAAAAACACTAAGTATTAATACAGTACTGTATTTTGATTAAACAAAAACGTAATGAAAATTATCAAACTCAAAATTGTGATATTTCCTAGTTTACGTAAATGGATGAACTACTTTTCTTCCCTCCTATACCTAATAAAGTGATTTGTATTTTACGCCAGTATCATCGAACTCCAGTCTTGGAAGGGGGAGCAAGCGGTGTTTCCGGTTCTAGAACTTGAATCCAAAAATATAGGCAGGTTGATATTAAAAATGTTAGTTAAAATAAAATTATATCCCTGTATAAGCACGTTAAAATAATGCAAGTTTGAAATAGTGACAGCTTTAATAGTAATAAGTAGTTAAGTATATAGCTAATATATTAATGAGCAAAACAATTGTTATTAATAGGATCTGGGATTGTACTTTTAATGACGTCGGTGTGTTTAATGTATTTAAATTATTTAGGAGCCATGAACAAATGTGTCACTAATTGAGAATGTTGGCATTATTTCATGGTACGTAAGAATAAAAATGACACACGAAAAGGGGCCAATGTCTGAAATAATTAACGACAGTGATTGTGATGGCAATGTTGCTTAGAGATTATTATTATTATTATTATTATTATTATTATTATTATTATTATTATTATTATTATGCTTACTATTTTACAACTGAAGTTGAAGTAAGCTATAATTGATTTAAATATGTCACGAACAGTAAACGGTTTGTTTAGTGACCACAATAATATTGTGCCTGAACAATTCACTATCTCTCTGTTAACTCGCAGAAAACTTTGGTGTATGTTATACAGAGTGTCTCAGGTGGACTGTAAAATACTTCAGGATAATATACACGATGTAAGAGGTATAAGTGCCGTCCATTTCATACTCGTCGGGGATGATATACAGCAGCGGTGGCGAAAATGTAATCGTGCGCCGAGCCACTGTGTAACCTGCAATGTGCATAGCACCTATGGAAGGGGGCGGACACCCGAAGGGGAAGTGAAGCAACTGTCTGACTTATTAACGGATTTCATTTTCTTACGTCAAGCACTTAAATATAATTTTATACAGTAGAAGGCTACAAACTAATGTTTAGTACCTGTAACGAAGAAAGAAATGAACAATAAATAAACAATATCACAACCTAAAATTAACTGTCTTCAGAATGTCTCTGCGACAGAGTTTCAAAATCAGGAATTATGTCACTTACTGCCAGTCGTAGTTGATCACGAAGGTATTTGTCTGTCAGTCGTGATCTAAATTTGGTTTTTACTATTTTAATTGTTGAAAATAATGTCTCACAAACGTAAGTTACAGCGAACATGGCTTCAACAGAGCAAGCGAAAGAACGAAGCTTCGGATATTCATTTTTTGGCAAAGATTTGAAAGTTCAACATTTGTCAAGTCCTTACATCTAGCTTTCATTTGACATCACATTGTAAATCAGTGAGTTCAAATTGAAGAGCTAACCGCATTATTCGTACATCTGCTGAAAAAGGGTCGGCGTACAGAGATGAAGATGATGATGGTGATGATGATGATGATAACAACAATAACACTTAACCTTTAAGGTTTCATCAGTAACACGTAGTATAATGCCGTTTTATGCTATACAACCGTTTTCCTCGTAATACTTGTGCACAAATCATACATTTAATATTCTCATCATATTGACAGCAAAAAAATGCGTCCTCCCATCCTACTTGGACTTTCGTACATGGTTTCGAGAGAGTCATATGCCACTCGCAGTTCAGAGACAAATACAATGGAACGGAGTTTGACTCCAGTGAGTGAGAAGGTGGGGGTTGGCGGAGGTTAGAAGCAAGCGAAATGCACAGCTATCACTGCGAGCCACAATGTCTCGGGAGTCACTTTCTCGCCACGGCTGGCCTACAGGATCAAAATATGCCCATACAACATAGGGTCAGAACTCGATAGTTTTCCATAGAAAACAATATTTCTTCCTTTACTTCATTTTCATTATACTGATTATATAGTTAGTAAAATTACGATAACTAAACAAATATTCGTGTGTTCTATTACGTTTTCGTGAAACTAAATAAAAATGCATGCTTAAATTTGTTAATATTCTGGCGTGAGAGACGTGGCAACGCTTTCAGCAGGCAGTACTCTGCACAGACGTAAGTGCGAGTCAGATGAGTTCAAGCTCCCTGTCCTCAGCTGTACTGCCGAGCGGATGGCAGTTCAGTACAGGTTATTCGATAAACATCTTACAATGTCATTTACAGTTTAGGAATATCAAACGTTATTAATTTATGGAGAAAGTTGTCGTAATTCAAGTCAGACAAGTAGGATGTACCGTCAACGTTTTCCTCAAAGAAGGTTACCTAATAGGCGAACTTTTGTAGCAGTTTCTAAACTATTTTTAGAAACTAGGAGTCTCTTACCCCCTTTCCAAAATCACACAACCAGAAATTTGTTTAAAAATGATACTCTTTATGGAAGCAGGAGAGATTAAATATTTGCATTAGAAAAAAGTTCGTGTGATTTTGTGCAGAAAACCATAATTTTTTATTTTTAGACATACAATAAAAATGTAGAAATATTGTCACATAAAATGTAAATTTACCATAATGTTCTATTAATGAGATTGAAAGTTTCTATTTGCTGCTCGTTTTATGTAAACAACAGTATTATCATGGTCCGCTCCTGCATTAGGACAGAGCTTCTGTACCGGTATGTCTGTACCCGCTTGAGCTGTACTGTGCACTTATAAACTCCCTCCTCCCCATCCAGCACCGTTGCAAAACGTTTAATATTGTAAACTTTAATAATTAGTTAAATATTGCAATTATAAAAAAAATTGTAAGGACATTTTTCTTCCTTATGACATGAATAATCATCAGTTAAAATAATGGCACTTGTATCCCTTACACCCTGTAGTTTGGGTTAATCTGCGTCCAAACCTCCTACATCTATATTAAGTATTAATTTACATAATTCTGATTGTTGTCTGTCCGATTATTTATTAAGGAATCCCCTGAAGTTAAGGATTTAGGCATAATTATCGACAGTCATTTAAAATGGACCCAACACATTAATTACCTTTGTAATAAATTACGTAAAATATATTATTTTGTTTTATTGAGGAATTACTTGTCAATAAGTTTATTACGCACAATATATTTAACTTTATTTCAATCGGTAATTATGTATGGAATTATAGGATATGGTAGCTCATTTAAATCCAATTTTAATCCACTTTATTTATTAAAGAAGAAAATAATTAAAATGTCTTCATAATCCTATTGATTTTCCATCTCAAAAATTGTTTTAAGGCTTTAATGTACTTAACATAAGACAAATTGATTATATTGAATTAATAAAATTCCTACATAAAAATCTAAATAATTTTGAATTGTATTCTCATAGTTATGAAACAAAAGGTATGAATTCTTTAAGATTGTTTGAACCAAAAATGCAACACTGTTACACTATTTAATTATAATAGTAATTTAGGCCCAAGAATATATAACACATTTATATTCAAATATCCAAATCTTGTCAATTCTAATAGCTCTAGTATTAAATTAAAAAAGTTATGTATGGATTTTATAAAAATTGAAAAATTGTGAATTTAAATTTATATATTCTAATTGCATAGCAGACATAAGACAAATTGTATTGTATAATTATTAATTTCAATTCAGGAAACCGCTCCTGAGCACGAGTTCTACTCTTTCAGGGGCGAGCTAAAGTTTTTCTGTATATATTATATTTTATGTTACAATTATTAGCAAAATAAATAAATTTAATTTAACCTGGTGTACCTATGTCCGAAATGTAACGGTTGGGAAGTTATTGATGGGCGAACTTTTAAATTCAAAGATACGTTAAAGACGTATTTCTACGTTTTAAAACATTGTGATATAATGCGTTATTGAAAATGCTGCATCTTGTGTTGTTCCAATAAGTATATTTCACAATTTAGTACAAACTGCGTAAGAAAATGAAATAATTAAACAAGACAAATGAATAAGGTTGCCTTTTTTATGGCTTCCATGAATTCTAAATACATATAAGATACCAGTACTAGTGAAGTGTACCTAGTTGATGGAATGAAACCGAAAAACGGGAGTACCTTGAGAGAAACGCACCACGTCTGCCCTTTACTACAAATTCCAACACGACCATCCCGGTAATCGAATTCGGACAGCCTGGATGGAAGACGAGCGTACCAGCGGAATCACACTTGGTTCTATAAAGCCACTTCCTCTGTCATTACTTATTACAGTTTTGCTATGGTTGGAAACATTAATTACTTAGTTCAGTTTTATAACGGGATGTGCAAAAATTGGATTTACCTCTTTGTTTACTCTTAGTTTTTGTGACGAAGAGTATTTGCTTTCAAAAGTCCTTCTATAAAACATGGTTAAAGCCGTTCCAAAAATAATTTCCTACGACAAAGCATGTTACAGTAAATAAAATAATAATTTATGACTTGCTCTGAACAGATTTGAATTTTAAATCTCTCCAGTGTAAGAGGATTTCGAACGAAAAATATTTACTTCTTCATATGAAAATAATTATAAGCCCCGTTTACTCGTTTTCCCTCGAATGCTCGACATGAGTGTTCGTGGTCTTCGAAGCTTTGGTTTTAAATATGAAAATATATGTAGGACCTACTAGTGTGAAATATGTAAAGACTAATTTAAAACTGAATTTTCTAACCTTAATACTGGTACATATTTCAAGTCACTTGGGGTGCTATTCATAGACATTTCGCAGCACGCGCTACGAGCGTTCTAAGCTAGCCCCGGCTAGCCACTGGTTACTAGTACAGAATTCAAATCATATCCTATCGCTAACACTGGTTTATCAATACGAAAAACGCTGATAATCCACCGAAAGCCCGCGCTAAAAATGTCTATGAATACGGCCCTTGATTTTCATCGTGCCTATTTTCTCATACACGAACCATGAAATAGCGTAATGTTCTAAAAAAGTAATTGGTCAGTGAAACAGAACTGCTGCTTGTAATTACTCAAACTAGTAAAATATACTTTCACGATATTTTTCATGTTGAAATAAAAATAGAATGAACCTTCGAAACATTGTGAATTCCATATCCATTGTCGACATTGCAAAAAGATCAATCTCGGCATATTTCTATCTTTCGGCTTATTTTAAAGTTTTTGTATTGGATATATTTCACACTATAGAAAAAGAAGCTTCTTCTGCGGATCTCTGGAAAAAGAACGACGAGACTAGTGAAGTGCTTTGTGTGGAGTGTGGTATTTTATGAGGCAGAAACATAGACATTACGACGAAGTGAAGAGAAGCGAATGGAAGCATTTGAAAAAAAAACACGTTTGTAATGTCGATAATTTGAGAAATGGTGACATAAAATATTTTTAAATTAAACCTACAGCTACGGAACAGTGTATTAGCAGGATATCTACTTGATTAAATTTATGCGTCCTGCTGAAACCAAAACAAAAGATCTAGAAACGAGGAACTAAAAGCTCGGGTTGCAGTCAAGTGTTCTCTTAGAAAGTTTAATAGCCTAGTTGTTTGTAGAAAGACCAAAAAAGACGAACTACAAGGGATGTCGAAACTTAAATGTAGCGAAAGCAATTATGACAAGGGAAATTAATGCAGGGAGCTATCCCCGCCTGAGTTCTGAGTTAAGAAACTATGGTTTATATGGACATGTGAAAGGAATAATTGAGGGCATAAAATTTGCTCCTTCTCAAACATTTTAAAGCTGTTTCATTCTCGTTTTAATTTATCTTTGCAAGCACATTAGCCTATACTGTATACCTGCGATTTCTTTTTATCTAAAAGTCTGTGTTTATTTTGCAGACTCCCCAAAGTTTTGTCTTAGGCCTTGTTGAAAAACACTGAGTTCATTAAATCTATATAGAAAGCAGAGCAACTCTAAACATTTCAGAGAAGTGTCAAAATAAATTAAACTCACTTATGAAATAAAATATACAGGCACTAGGAACATAACATTTTATTTATCTGTTTCTGTCATTTTTCATAGGCTATAACTTGTAATTTTGACTTAGAGTAGTTTGGAATCCACCTCTTTATTTCTAGTCGGAATTTTATTCGGTGTGCATAGGTGATTTCCATTGAATTCACATAACAGAAGCGATAGGGCTTCGTTCCGCTCCGACGAATTCAGATAGTAGAAGGGACAAGGCCATAGTAGCATCCCATGGATTTCATATCAAGGACAAAGACTTGAATCCCGTTGAATTCATGTAGTATAAGGGACAAGGACATAGTTCCATTCCGTTGAATTCATGTAGTATAAGGGACAAGGACATAGTTGCATTCCGTTGAATTCATGTAATATAAGGGACAAGAACATAGTTGCATCCCGTTGAATTCATATAGTATAAGGGACAAGGACATAGTTGCATTCCGTTGAATTTATGTAGTATAAGGGACAAGAACATAGTTGCATCCCGTTGAATTCATATAGTATAAGGGACAAGGACATAGTTGCATCCCGTTGAATTCATGTAGTATAAGGGACAAGGACATAGTTGCACCCCGTTAAATTCATGTAGTATATAATAAATATAAATTAATATAGTAATAGGGAAAAGGGCATAGTTGCATTCTATTGAATTAATATAGTATAAGGGACAAGGACATAGTTGCACCCCGTTAAATTAATGTAGTATATAATAAATATAAATTAATATAGTAATAGGGAAAAGGGCATAGATGCACCCTATTGAATTAATATAGTATAAGGGACAAGGACATAGTTGCATCCCGTTGAATTCATATAGTGTAAGGGACAAGGACATAGTTGCATTCCGTTGAATTCATATAGTGTAAAGGACAAGGACATAGTTGCATTCCGTTGAATTCATATAGTGTAAGGGACAAGGACATAGTTGCATTCCGTTGAATTCATATAGTGTAAGGGACAAGGACATAGTTGCATTCCGTTGCACCCCGTTAAATTCATGTAGTATATAATAAATATAAATTAATATAGTAATAGGAAAAAGGGCATAGTTGCACTCTATTGAATGAATATAGTATAAGGGACAAGGACATAGTTGCATTCCATTGAATTCGTATAGCATAAAGTAGGCCTACAAGGAATAGTTGCATTCCGTTGAATTCATGTGATATAAGAGACAAGGACACAGTTGCATCGGAATGAATTCATATAATACAAGGGACAAGGACATAGTTGCACCTCGTTCAATTCATATAGTGTAAGGGCCAAATGTGTAGTTGTATCCCGTTGAATTCGTATAGTATAAAGGACAGGGACATAGTTGCTCCCTGTTGAATTCATGTAGTGTAACTTCTGTGAAAGCTTAACGTGTGGAGCCATAGTTACCAGATTAAATTCATACATTATAATTATGGGAGAAAGGCAGAGTTGTACTTGTTAAATTCATATAATAGAAAGGTAAAGGTTTTCCCCGATGTATTCAGATAGCACAAGAAATAGGGCGTAGTTGCTCTCAAATAGAATAATATTAATAAAACTTTGAAACTAATGAAATTTTGCACACGAGAGTGACTTTCCTGGCAAAACAATACCAGTTTCACAAAAATATGTTTCTCGTGACATGAATACATCAGCATGATTTTAAATCAAAGCTTCATAGACAGCATACATCAATTTTATCATTTCTGAATTCTTCCGTGCCTGATTTAGAAAGCGAATTTTTTCTTGATATTTGTTGTTATTCCATTCAATATTCATATCTAAACTGTTTAAGAGATTATGACTGTTTGTTCATGTAGTAGCCTTTACAGCAATTAAAATCACGGGATGTTCGTGGTAGAGTGACGTCATGTAACTAGAGTGGAATGACTCGGATGCACTTCATGCGGAGTTAGTGCTCACATTTGCCGGGGAACGGCGCTGCTGTGCAATGTGTGTTCCCAACAAATAATCGCTGTTGGCATCTATTTGTTCATCCAATGGCTTATCACTCATTAGGTCATCGATGAGGCATGTTTCCACTTCATCTGGAGGTAGAAACATCAAGCCAAATATGTGTTCCAACCATTTTCATACAAAATAAGGTTATTGTTATAACATCTATCACTTGGCACTTAATTCCCATAAAGTGGAAACATTTGAATAATCAGAAGCAAACTAGCTTCCAGGTTATAATGTCCATAACAAAACGTCCACAAGTACAAAATATCCACAAGAAAATGTCCATAAATTAAATAGTCCTACATTTAAAGTCCTATATACAATTTGTCCATGGAGTAAGAAAGCCCAACTTCTATGTGGTCCACCATATTATTTCACAGTGCATGGGATTGTTTGAGGTTTTGTATTTCCTTCAGTGTATTGCCTAACTGTAATTAAGACTGAAAATATTTACCGCACTATATATAATGAGATAAATTATTCAGCACATTTAAATCTCACTTGCAATCCTACCTATATAACGTCTGATTTTGAAATCGCCAATTTGAAGCTTGTCGACTGGCATTCCATCAGGCAGTAGTGAATGGGTGTCTTTTTCACTTCAATCAAGCAATAGTGAGAAATGTAGTCAACAGGGGTCTCAGGGCACAGTATTTGGATATTGAGAACCCTGAAGTAAGAAACCAAATACAGGAAATTAATGGGACTGCCGTTTATTCCGCTAAATGACTTGGAATTTGTTTGGGATTTATTAAATGAACGATCTGTGGACGATATCTTACATATTAGCATATTACATTGAAATTACATAATATATTACTGGTCATCCGGCAAGAGGGCGAAGGCGAGCAGTTCCCCTAGATTTTCTTCTGAGATATGGAACGTCTATGAATTAGTAATTAATGGCAGACAGCGTACGTATAATGTGGTTGAAGGATTCCACTCTCAATTCCAACGACTTGGGGTGGCACATCACGTGAACATTTCGCGATTCGCTAGCCATTTGCAACAACAGAATCGGAAACAGAGCATTTAGTAAGCCAGGTCCTTGGTGGCATACAGATATTAAGCGGCCAGAAAATAAACGGTAGCCTATATAAAAAATCGAATGAGAATTTTCAACATTGTCGGTATTTACCAAGATTACAAAGATAGGAATGAAATTTTTCGATATCTTAGAGCGATATCATAACATTTGAATTTGAATAGTGACCTCAAGATGAGTAATCGATGTATGTTTTGTATTACGTACCGCAATTGAAATGACAATAAATTTCTCGGCACATTCCTTGCAGTTTTCCTTTTCGGACATTTTATGGAAATGGACGAATTTGTTTGTGGACATTTTAAAACGTAGGACATTTTTAAGAAGAGAACTTGCTGACAGTGGACCTTTTCAGGTAAGGACATTTTATGGCATGGACGAATTTTCTATATGGACATTTCTAAACGTCGGAAATTTTCGTAGAGAGGACCTATTGCACAGTGGATCATATCTCACTTAACCGCAAACTAACCTTGTTTTCCCTTACTATTATGTTAAGACGGAAGCTGTGTATTTCCTGTTTCATTATTGCAAGAGATGAAACCTAGAAGCTCCCAGCTCACAATGTGGCCACATTAGGACGGCTACCTGTGTGTACAGATTTCAAAATCAACATATACTACCTCTGATTCAACACGCTTTATTGGCGAGAACTTCATAATACAATAGGTAGCGGTCTCGTTTGTTGCTAAGAGGCTAAATATTAGGAGCATGTAAGTGAATTTAGCCGCGCATGGTAGTACGGTTTATGAAGGGACTTAGCCCACCGGCTTCTGCGGCTTATCAGGCTACGTGTCTGGTACCTGGCACACACTATCAGAGCTGAGGTAGGATGGCTCATCTGTCAGTCTGGGATCAACTAATGACACTCAGGCAGCTGTCGAACTTGGAAAATTATTGCGTATATAGGGCACACAATTGGCCAAAGCATGGCTACGTGTAAGGAAAGGCCAAAACAAGCCAACTGTGGATTCATAGAGTGGCATATAGCGTTTCATATCCTACACACATAGTTAAATATGGGGCGCAAATATGCATGATCGTTTCGTCACATGACATATTCGGAGCGAAACTGTGCCCACAAAGTAGAAACCCCTCTCAGCCTTTTATCTTTTATTCTAATCTGACTATGGAGCTCAACAATATGTCGTGTGAACGAGCGCGAAACCGGTAAGAAGAAGAAGAACAATAATAATAATAATATTAATAATACTAATAATAACAATAATAATAATAATTCATACTACTCAACTCCAAAGGTGATTTTCAGTTACGCATTCAACAATTTTACTTTTTGCGTACTTACGTCAGATAAATCAATAATAATTATGTATGATACAAGTTCGTAAAGTTCTCTTTTAGGCACGAGTGTGTATCATACAATGTTTTTCTGTGATAGCACAAGTTTACATTAAATAAATATTTCATTCAGAAAACAGAAATACAACATAACATACAGAACAGAAAATATAATACAAAGACATCTCAACACACAAACAACACAAACAAATAAATATAACCACACAGGCGTATACAAACTCACATGAAATAATTGCGACAGTTCCTACATTGGACAGGCAGGCAGATCATTCCAAACTTGATACAAGCAACACATTAATGCAATAACCAGAGGACACAATACATCTACATATGCCGAACACATAACTAATGCTAACCACACATACAATAACATAAATACAGACATGGAAATCCTACACATGCAACCCAAAAACCAAAAACTCAAGACACTAGAACAATATGAAATATACAGACACGCTAAAATACACCCTGATAAAATTCTCAACACGCAGATCAATTTCAGAACACACACACTATTTGACATAACTCTTCACCACACGAAGTTTTCCCCTTAAAAATTTTCTAGATCTTCAGTGGAGCAGGGTAACCCGGAGTGAGACTAGTGGCCAACAGGCTTGGAGCTCACATATTTAGTTTCGTACAGCCCCCAACCCCTTGCAAGGACGCGTTTGCGTACCTTTTAAATTTGTCCTCCCAATTCTCCTCTTTCGATTTTTCGATTTTTCGATGACACGAACGCACCCACACAACAGGCAGCGAAGTTGAGATAGCGCCGAGATCTAGTAGGCTCTGAGGATGGTGTCAAGTAGCACCGAAACAGCTGTAACCCACACATGCTTAAATAATTAACACGTGTAAGATCGCCATTTAATCAATTATTTATATTCAAGTGTTAAAAATAGTGTACGAAAGATTCAACATGAAATATTTCAAGTTGGAGAGGTTGTAAAATCACGATTTCACGGTCGTCTAAACTCAGAACCATTAAGAAATGAGTATCGATGGAATTTGAGTCTGTTTTATTCATCTTCACGATTTCATGGCCGTTTGAACCGGCCATATAATCTACAACTCGGTTAGGAACAGTTGAATGATCTTTCTTGTTATAATGAGTACTACATATAACTTCAGAATAATGTATGTATATATTATGTATTTATTAACAATGCAATTGGGTATGCACCCGGTGGCAGTGATATATAATATACAATAATACCTTATATAACTCTACAATAATTACAGCAATAGAAGAAAAATAAGAAATAAAATAAAATAAACCTAAATTTATTTCTAACTATAAATAAATAGATTCGACGAACGTAGGACTATAAATAAAAACTATTCTATAATAAAAACTATTCTATAATAACAATAAGCAAAAGTAAACCTAACTTATAAGTACTTCTATTTCACCCAACTATTACCAATTTAAGTAATTATTACCTTAATTAATTACAAATCAACTTAATTAAGTATCATCTTAATTAATTACATCTTAATTTATTTACATGTCAACTAAGTTACATATCATCTTAATTAATTACATATCATCTTAATTAATTACATATCATCTTAATTAATTACATATCATCTTAATTGATTACATATCATCTTAATTAATTACATATCATCTTAATTAATTACATATCAACTTAATTAATTAAATGACACAACTTAGATATTTACACTGCACCTACAATTAAATTTTCAGTCTAATCTTCTCAACTTATCCTTAAATGTATTGGTTTATAAGAGGACCACCCTGAAAGATTGCCGCACGTAAGCTGTTACAGTCTACTATTGTGCGGGATAAAATGTAGATGTGAATGTTAAATTTTTTCCTTATTTGTGTTACGTGTAATATTTAAGTAATGAAAGATCCAGGTAATGCATTAATTTCTTACTGAATGAAGTTTGCACATTGAATATTACTTTCCTTTGACAATGCATAAAATGAATGGCAGTGTCTAAAGTGATTACTTACTTTTTTTTACGCAGTAGTGTTTTAAAGACTCACTATAAAATGAAACTTTACGCAGTATCGTAGAAAAAATGAATTAAATCTGTACAGTTTTATCATTTCCTCATTTGATAACATTAGTATACTATTTTACGCCTAAGAAGAACTTCATTCATATTCATCGAGCTCTTAGTCTATCTATTGTAATTGATTACCGCTGCAACACGATTCTCGCTTCGAAATCCAAATTTACACTCGTGATGTATTTATAGCACGTGTGACGTCCTGCAAGCCGAATCCTTTAGTTTACAGTGGAACACAATTACACAGAACTGTCACTGTTATATCTGGGTCGTGACGTACATTGAACTTGCGTCAGACTTTGTTATCACTGTATAGGTGGTTTTTGTGCCAGCGATTCCACAATTTCTTGATAGTACTATATTTAGTTCATTTACACGCCGTCGATAAACAAAATGTTATTTTCGTCTGGTATTGTGTTCATTGTCCAGTTACTAACACATAACGAATTTCCCTGTTAATTTGGTAGAGTCAACCAAAATAGTAAATTGAATAAATCCCGGAAATTTTCGTGCATCTGCTATAAATGCCCAGAACTACGGAATAGCAAGGATCGCTTTCTTTTCCCTCGAGATGCGTCTGTTATTCTTATTCTTCCTTTCGCATTGAACCTGCGACCTATTGCGTCCATTCATCAATGCAGCGATAACGTATCTTTCCGTCTCAATTTTGGGCGTCCTAAACTTCTCTCTCTTTTGGTTTCCAATCTGTAATTTATTCTCTTCCCTAATCTGGTCTCCTACATCATATCAACAGTAATCTCATTAGAGGTTTTGATTTATCTAGAGAAAATCAAAACTCCAGTGGGATTTAATTGACTATTACACGATTAGAAGAAAGTATATAAAGGTTAGAAGTAACGAAGTACTCCAATATAATAAAATATTAATTGGCTTACGAAAATACAACTGTCTTCAAATGTATTATTGTACCATCTCAGCATTATGTAAGATGGCAGTAGTGTGTTATGATTAGCTGTTTTCTTGTTATCAGTTGTGCCAACTATGGAATCTTCATTGAACTCTGTGGACAGTTACTGGTCAAGAAGGCTTTGTTGATTCAGTTTCATTTTTATTAAAACATTTGCATTCCACTTCAATTATCCCGATCTCTGTAATCAACGTCACTTGACAGATCATTTTCAATGAATCTTAGTATTAAACAATCTCTGATACGTGACTATCCATAATATCATAAAGCAGAAGCTATAACAAACATAACCTAAATAATATAAACGAGTGTTAGAAAAGTTTTAATTAGGGATGATGAAATAAACAAGAAACATTTTAATTAACGACGATGAAATAAAAAATAAACATGAATACTTTTAAAAGAAACAGTAGATACAATTTTCAATTTTGAATGTTTTAGTGGTTGGTGGTTCAGTTGATATATTTAACGTGTGCGTAAAAGAAGTGAACTCGGTGATGTACATGGTGTATCCCTCAACTTATTCAGGATTTCCGAATGGTGCTCTTCATTTATTTGTAAATAGGATTTCAGAAGATTCATAGCTATGACCAGTGATCTTTATTAATTCTTGTTCTTGAATGCCAATGCGAGTCATATTTGAAAGTGCTGTGCATCGACTGGAGTGGTTTGTAATTTTCTGTTTTTTGACGTCCAGACCAGTGGAGTTTGAAATGTTGGCAAACAAAGAAACAAATGCTAGGGTAGTGATAAAAATAAACAAATGCTAGGGACGCGATAAAATTAAACAAATGCTAGGGACGCGATAAAATTGTGCGATAATCAGGCATGATTGGTTGAAAGACGTCCTTTCGTTCCGTGTTATTGGTCAAAAGTAGTATGACGTATTAAGAGTGTAATTGTCAATGTAATCGATCCATTTAATTTTCCTTCCCATTACACAGTTATTGTGAATACTTATAATTCCCACAAAGCTGACCTCGGTATATTAGTTGTAAATATGTACAAAAAATGAAATTAAAAAAAAAGAAGAAGAAAATACATCTTCGATTTAGCTTTCGAGTCAAAATTCTGATTCCGGGGTCCTATTCCACAAAAGAATGGTCTGTAACTAATAGCTATTAGAAAAAGAATTCTGTTCCAGAAAGATTTCTTGCACGTAAATAATTGATTAAATGGCGATCTTACTCGTGTTAATTATGTAAGCGTGTGCGGCTTACAGCTGTTTCGGTGCTATTCGACACCATCTTCAGAGCCTACTCCAGGGAGGATGCGGAAGAGTTTCCCACCCAAATGTTCTGATTTTCTCCGCGGTGACACGATCAGTGTGAGGCCACGCGTTATCGTGTTGTAGGATGATCTTCTTTCCAGGGCGTTGCGTTTCGCGCGCAATGCACGACGGAGCTTCAAAACTGTCTGAACATAGTGCACAGCATTTATGGTCTGTCCAGGTTCAAGAAATTCAACCAAAATGCATCCCAAAACTCATCAACTCTTTCCTTGTTGCGTTCTGTGGAAGCAGTTCGAGGGCGATCGCTACGAGGCTCATCTTGGATGCTCGTGTTCCCATCTTCGAAATGTTTCACCCATCTCCTAACACTGCTGGCGCCCATGCACACATCTCCGTACGCACGCTGAAGTTTGAGGTGAATTTCAGCAGCAGATTTTTCTTCTTTAACAAGGAATTTAATGACAGCACGCTGTGAAAACGAACCATCGTTGTCGACCATTTTGCAAACATTGCCTGTAGCCACATGATAGAAGTTAATGACGTCACAGTATGTAGATTATGATCATATAATCGTTTTTGTTGCATTGTGGAAATTGAAATTATAGCAATGTGTTGCTTCTGACTTTCAGTACGACCCTCTGTATAGTGAAAGCCACATAAGAACACTTCCTAAACAGCAAATATTGCCGTCTTGTCTGTGTTGCCAACTGTTACCAGATATCACACGATCCTACGTACTAAATGACTTATTTACTTACAGTACTTTATGTTTGAAGGTTATTCTAAATAATTCAATAATTTGTAACACATTTTCGTAGTCAAACTATACGAGAAAGGGATCAACATGTTATGTATTTTGTTTGGCAATACGAAATTCATTGGTTTGACTAAACAATTGACTCACGAGACCTAACCTAAAAACGTATTTTGTTTGACTACATGAAATTATTAGTACTAACTCTGAAAACTTACCTGATTATAGTTTTGAATTATAACCACAACCCAACACATAAAATAACTATTATGTATTAATATTAATACTGATATTAATTAATTATTAGTATGTTCAAATTTCACTAGCTTCCAGTAACCTGCTCAGAAATCTAGTACAATTTTATTTTCATGGAACTCCAGTACCGACAAATATTGTTGATATTTGTCTCAGCTGCTAACATACCAGTTTCAAAATCACTACCAATTGGTCCACACCTGTGGAGTAACGGCTAGTGCGTCTGGCCGCGAAACCAGGTGGCCCGGGTTCGATTCCCGGTAGGCGCATGTTACCTGGTTGAGGTTTTTTCCGGGGTTTTCTCTCAACAAATGCTGGGTAACTTTCGGTGTTGGACCCCGGACTCATTTCACCGGCATTACCACCATCATCTCTTTCAGAAGCTAAATAACCTAAGATGTTGATAAAGCGTCTTAAAATAACCTACTAAATAACTACCATTTGTAGTATTTGTCAGTATCGAAATTCGAAACGAAGTTGGCAAAAGAAATTTCAACCTGCGAACTAGAAAATCACGACAATCCACTAGCGTATGTAGGCCTAGTAATGGGGGAAAAATGGTTAGGTTTCACCCTTAGGGCATGAAGTAAGCTGACCCGGACTATAGTTTAGTTGCGTCGACTTTTGTTCCTTAACTTAGAGTAAGCCCCAGAGACATCTTGTACACGTACTTTTCGTGTCAACGTAACAAAGCTGCGTTTATCACCAACTTGTAAAACGTCTTTCGGTTTCGTAACCAGTCTCTACTTCCTGCCAGCCCTCTTCTTTTTGTACCTTGCTGTGGTGCGTTTCCACTCCAGCCTCTATTTGCCCTCCCATTCTCATGACGGGGCTCTTAACGCCTGCGTCTGACATATCTCTGTGTCAAATTTCTCTGGCTCTTAATCCGTCAGTTCCTCGACGCGCCTGTAGTTTACACCCTTCATGTAAAGCCACGGCGACCACTCCATCAACGTGAAACACGAGGCAAAATCTTGTTCTTTCTCCCTTATTTTTCTTTCCTCCCCTTCCATAAGCTCGTAGCCTCCCCTCCTCTCTTCTCCCCTACCCCGACACTCTGTATATTGTTTCTTCGTCCCTCCCTTCGCCAACAAAGCTCTGGTTTTTACACGAAGTATCATATTCTGTTTTAGACGCAGTCTGCTTTCCTGGTGGTTATTTTACATTTATGAATTCGTCTGTACATTACACATCAGTCTTGTTTTGTGGAGGATTTGTACAGGGACATCATTTTATTTTTACTAAGATTTTTAATATTAACCTGGATATACCTTTGGATCAAAGGTTTGCTACCCTCTTCCTCGACTGGAGTTCGATGATACTGGCGTAATATACAAACAAATCACTTTACTAGGTATAGGAGGGAAGAAAAGTAGTTCATCCATTTACGTAAACTAGGAAATATCGCGATTTTGAGTTTGATCATTTCCATTAGGTTTTTGTTTAATCAAAATACAGTACAGTATTAACAATGAGTGTTTTTACTCACTAACTGAGTTATCCATCCGAACGTATTCATTATGCAGCGTATATTATACTGTCTACAGCACATTAGCGTACAATATAGAGAATGAAGTTAAATTGAAAAATAATCATAATATGGATATTTAAACACATTTTTTAAAATGGTGGCCGTTCATTTCGATACAAGCTTCAGTTCTAATGTGCATATTATCGCACTATAGACTATTGTACCTAATCCCAATTACCAGTTTCGTCCTTCGTACTAGTAACTCTTGTTGAAATAATTCTGTATCTCTATAAAAGAGTTCCTTACGTACTGTAAATTCAATCTTCACTTCTGCCCGATCCGAAAAAGATAAAATTACTCAAACATACTATCTACTGTCCGTCCAAGTGGTTATGTCGTAGGGTCGTAGAAAGGAAGGAAATAACGTGACAGTTAATTACTTAACGAGGCCCTTTTATTTAAGTTATTTTAAACAGTTGTATAATATTACATAGGCGTCCAATTCCTAACAGAAATTAATGTTCTCAGAAAAAAGCTAAGACAGCCCTGCCACTAGCTGGCGAATAAAAGCTGGTGTGGGAAATCGGGATGCGACTTAGGCAAATGGACGACAGTACCTGTGCGAAAATGATTCAATATTGAAAGCTCTTTCGTCACTGGAAAACGCGAACATATTTTTTAAACGTACTGTTTACTATGACCGTAAGGCTACTATGACTGTATATGAGGTCTTGGATCTGTGTGGAGGACGTTTGAACTTCATTAGTAGAAGGGGTGGGAGTGAAGTACATAAAAAACTCAGGTACAATAAAAATTGAAGTAAAAATAAAATGATGTCCCTGTATAATTACTGCTGCTGCTTCATCATCATGATTATCATCATCATAATCATCATTGTCGTCATCTTAGTTATCGGCAGACACTGTCCGACATTATGATATTAGGAGTTCTGCGCACAAATGGTCCAACCGACAAAATTATATTTCCACTTCACCTCTTTGTATCAGTGCGCGAAATGCGATACACAAACGAAACTTGTGCCGAAATCCTTGGAAAAACTGGGAGTGATGATTAGGCCGATTTACACTAGGAACAGAACAACAGGAGCAACTCTTTAAAGCTATAATCTCAATATGCAAAATGTTGTGAGTTCGAACATTTGTGCGCTTATCGCCTCATATACGAATGAATGATTTATTGCATTATAAGCAGGCAAATACCTGGTGGAAAGCTTGATACAATGAAAAATGGAACAAATACAATTTACACAAAAAAATACAAAAGACGTCACACAAATAGAACAAATACAGAAGAAAACATAAAGTAGCATCGGATAATTTTTTTCCCGATAGTACTCGTGCCACGTTTTTCCACACATGAAAATTCAGGATTTTTACTCAACGTGAAGTGTTTACTTCAACTGTTTTCCTTAAAAGACCGGTTGATGATATGAGCTTATTGACTAGACCTGCGTCCTTCACTAATCCAACAAGAGAGTCACATTTTTATTATACTTGGTTTTGCAATTATTTTTGCTAATGTCCCATGCCCCAAAATCCTGAACTTTGTCTCAAATCTTTCTTCACGGTAGATGCCTACAGTTCCAATCAAGTTCTGCATATTGACTTGAATTCTTCCTTCCTTTTTAAAATAAGTACTGTGGAAGAGCAAGCCTGTTGGCCTTGACTCAACCAGAGTAAATAAATAAATAAATAAATAAATAAATAAATGAATGAAGGAATTAATGAATGAATGAATAAATAAATAAATGAATAAGTGAATAAATAAATAACTAAATAAATAAATAAGTAAATAAATAACAAATAAATGAATAAGTAAATAAATAAATAAATAAATATATAAATGAATAAATAAACAAATAATTGAATAAGTAAATAAATAAATGAATAAGTAAATAAATAAGTAAATAAATGAACAAATAAATGAATAAATAAATAAATGAATAAGTGAATAAATAAATGAATAAATAAATAAATAAGTAAATAAATAAATGAGTGAGTGAGTTAGTGGAAATAAATAAATAAATAAATAATTAAGTAAATAAATGAATAAATATTCTCCTATTTATTTTAGGATACTGGACACAAACATCTTCACAAACTTAGTGATGTGAATGCATTTCTGAGGACAGATTTGAGTACAGATGCTGACGTTTCTATGTACGTCTACATGTAGCATCTGTCAAAAAAGGAAAATTATCTTGAGTTGAATTTCATACTGAAATGAATATTAAGTTGTACAGTGTTTTTTCGGCAGTAAGAATTTTTTAAGTGATATGTATTTTCAAAGTTTTTATATTTACAGTAGAATAGAAGTTCATCTGCTTTGTCTGATTCTACTGTACAATACTCAATATCACATTTGCTATATAACGTAATCTTTAACAGAAATTGAAAGGTCTTGCATATTGTTTCGTGTTCAATTTTTGCTATATACAGGGTGATTCAGGACCTCTACAACAAACTCTGCGGATCGATAAATCTCACAATGAGGTTCACTTTTCGTAAAACAACACATGTTCTCCTATATGCCGTGTAGGAGCTACGCGACATCGAAAAAAGACAGATTTTAGTGACATTTACAGTTAATTATGAAATTAATTATTCATTTATTCCTTCAAGTACCCTTGCGACAGGTTACAAGTGGCCTGTCATTTTGCTGCCCTGTTTGAAAGGAGCGCTCTTCGGAACACTCTTCCGCTACTCATGGAGGATGTACCCTTCACGATGTGAGGGGCCATGTGATTCAACATAACGTTCCAACGTACTTCAACCTGGTTGTACAAACACATCTGAACAACATCTACGGGGAGCAATTGATAATGAGAGCCGGACCATTTGCGTGGCCATCTTGATCACCCGACTTCACGCCCTTAATCTTTTTTTTTTCTTTTGGGACATGTGAAGTAATACACCACTCGAATTGACACCAGAGAAGAACCGACTATGCGAGTATTAGCTGCTTTTTTATCAAATTCGACACAGGCTGGTAACCACTTCTACGACGGTGTAATGAATGTAATCAGGTTCAGGGCAGACACTTTGAACACCTGTAACTTGTCAGCAAACATACTTGAAAAATAATTCATTTCATAATTGTTAATGTCACTAAAACCTGTCTTTTTTCGATTTCTGTTAGCTCCTAAACGAGGCACCGAAGAACATGGGTTGTTTTACGAAAAATGGACCTTATTGCGAGATATATCGGTTCCCAGAGTTTGTTCTGAATCACCCTGTATGTTGCGAGGGATAGGAATTCTTACAAAACGTTGATTGTTCTCCCATTTCATTGTCGCTGGTGTAATATTTCTTCAAGAAATGTCTTAGTTTAATATTGTTAGTTTGCACACTGGAGTATTGTCTACAGTGCAAGCTTCATATATATTTCAAATTAATTTCGGTTCACGATCCCTAGTAACACCAAATACCTTAATATTACAACTTTACTTTACTTTTTTTTTCTCGGCTTCCTGTGCTTCTATTTTATGTATTTTGTTTGAATATTTTATTTAATATTTAATGTATTTTGTTGATAAAAGGGTTTGCGACCTCGATGTTGGATTAAGATTTAATTTGGGTGTAGGATTTCAAATTGTTTAGGTCTTTTCGACCGGTAGGTGATATTTCATATTAAAATACAAGGAAAGATGTTTTTGATAAACATGCGGGAATAATTCTTGCCTAGTTCCTTTTAAAATTTTAACAAACACCTCACAAAGACAAATATACAAATTACTAATTTTATCATCTGATTTCCGAATGTTTACTTGGCAAAAACGTTTCACAACATCCTAAACTTATACGCAATATTTACAAAAGAAGACAATAAATAATGAAATAATAAGGATATGTGATAGTTTTACATATCTTGGTACACATATAACCTCAACAGGAACATGTCAAGAGGATATAGATAGTAAAATTTCTTTAGGTAAACAGGCCACAAAAATATTACATGGATTATTATGGAGCAAGAATTATATTAAAGGTAGTAAAAAATGATGTTTCAAGGTATAGCAGGAAATAAAATGTTGAATGGAGCGGAAATGTGGCCAATTACACAAAAACAAGGGATAGAATGAGAACTGTGGAACTGGATTGTATGAGAAGAAGTTTACAACTTACGAGGGAAGAACGAGTAAAAACACAACATATCTGGGACAAAATGGAAATTAAGGGTCGAATTCATAGTCGTCACTTATAAAATGAGGAAACACTAAGTAATGAGCATTTCCTTAGCACTTATTTCAGATAGTATTGCAGAGACGCTACTCATTCATAAGCCCTGAGCATTTCCTTGACATCGAAAGAAATATGGCAACATGGCTAGACGTGAGCGCTTTCCTAGATTCAATTGTTTTCCAGCGCCTTCTAATTGTTAAATCGGCATTATTGTAGTACACAAATACAGAAGTAAATATTATAGAGCTAAAAATTATACAAAATGTCGAGAAAGCATTTTACAGAAAAGAAAGAAATGAGCTAAGAAACTAGTTATGAAATATGGAGATATCGTCGAAAGTAAAAAAAAAAATTGATAATTGTTTTCTCCAAAAGAAGAAATTGACATGGAACAAAATTGCAGTTGAGTTTAATGCAAACTCCGGAAATATTCCTGTTAGTAAATCATTTTAATTTATTTTTCAGTTATTTTTATGTTAAACAAAGTGGAAATGATATAATTACGCAAATTTTAACAGCTTATTCCTTGGGTTGAATACAAACAAAAATGCAAATGACACTTTGTTGGAACGTGAATACTTTTCGAAAAAAAAAAATGCCACTCAAATCTATCTGGAATGCTGCTGTATCATAAAATCTCAAAGCAACCAGTACTTTCAGCATTGGCGAAATCGGTAAGCCTCATGGTTGTATTGTGAATTGAAATGAGAGACACCGGAATATTCACAACAGTGTTCTTGTCGAAACGGTATCTCCTCTTAAATTGTTGGTCATTATACATCTCTAAAAAGTTTTCCATATCTCTGATATATCTTTTGCTTGCCGAAACTCATTTTCATTTTAATTACAGAACTCAATAAATTAAATTAAATCATAATCATCATCTATTGTATACCGAATCAGCTGATTACATTGCATATGAGGAAAAACTTGAGTAAACTGACAAGCTACCTTATTTGAATAAGTGTTCACTTCAGTGGGATTTATGAATTGGAAATTATTATAAGCAACTGCTTAAGTGTTTCCTTACGATAAGTGTTGGCTATGAATTCGGCCCTAATTGTTCAGTAACAAAAAAGTTGGAAAACAAACAACACCATGTACAGCGTATGTCAGAAACACGATGGCCCAAACAAATTTTACAGAGGTAAGAGAAGAAGAGGAAGATCAGCTATGAAATTGAAATCTCACTTAGCTAATGCTATGGAAGAACGTGGATTGCAAATAGGAGACTGGAATAACCGGCAATTTTGGAAACAAAAGACTAACTCCTAAAAGGGGAATGTCAAAGAAGAAGAAGAAGATGAATACAATCATCTATTGAAAATATATCACTCTCGGACTCCTCTTACAATCTCCTAAACTTCACCGTTTCATGTAGTTAGATTCCAGCCGTGGCTGGAGCTCTTCAGTTCCGAACCCACAGTACGAGGGCCAAGAGCGAACACCTAACTTTAAGTTCCCTCATTATAAATCAACAGTTCAAAACTGCAATCGACAGTGACTGGAAATTTTACAACTTGAAACTCCAAACGTAACGTTTCATATAAATTGATGCGCTTTGCACATTTCGTGGGCCTTCTATCACTGAAATCCCTTGCACTGATAGGCTATAACGTAACTACAGTATTAAAATAATGTGCATACGAATAGATGTAAATATGGGCAGTATTAAAAGTATACTAAGATACATCCCGGCAAAAAAAATCGAAATTACATCAAATATGCATTGCAATTTTAGAAGAGAATATATGTAAAAGTATGCAAAAGATATACCAGTACAATCATCTTTGTACCACAACTACACACATTTTAAAATTAACATCTAATGTAGTGTGTTTCCGGGGATCACATAAACTTCCGGTCATTACAATGGTCAGAATCTGCTTATAAGTTTGCGGGCCTTAAGGAAATATATTCCGTACCAAGGAGTTTTGAGAAGGAACTTGGAGCCACTTAAATCACCTATAATTACTGCATGTAAATTAGCAAACAATATGTAAGATACTGCCACACCTAATAATAATTATATTACACTATTCCCTGTTTATACATTTGTCCGTATAAACCAGTGGTCGTCAACACTCTCTGAAATTGGTAACGGGTAAGCAGCGCATCGAAATATGCACCCTCGTGCAGAAGGGAGAGGTAGAAAGCAAACCCGGCCAGCAGCCACGGTTTGCACGATAGGGCAGTGTCTTGTCTGGGGGTAAGAGACGCTAGCCCGAGGGTGCACTGTTTTAATGACCGCTGGTATAAACTGATTCAGGATGTATAAAGATGCCTGGGGTGGGGGTTGAAAAAGTATTTCTTGTTCTTAAAATATTTCATAATAGATTCTTCAATAAATTCTTTATTAATTGTATTGTCACGAATTCAAGTGGTGTGCATACATCGAGTATTATATAAGACATTGAAATATTTCACTTTTTAACTCGCTGATTTCTTGGCAAGTGTGCGTTAAACCCTCCAATTTCTACCGCATAGACTTGAACTTACATTTAACAGAGAAATAATGTGATTTTGAAGATAAGTCAAGTCATGACCGATATACTGCATCATGAATTGAGGTAACATATCTTAATTTTTGCATTAATTAACTCTCACAGGCTTAACTCGGAGTTCAATTCGTTAGGATATTGTCTCCTTCGTCATCGCCATCAGTGACTATGAAATGAATCCTATAGATTCAAAATCCCCTAAATTCACTTTCACAAATTAAAGGATTTTGACAGTAACTGCTGTAAATAGAGGGAATTTTCAACCTACCAGTGACTTTTAACAAACCTTTTGCTTCAAATTAAGTGGCTTTTTGAGTTCAAACTATATAAATCATTAGAATTCATTCTTAGCAAGCAAAATGTGGGCATAACTTAATTCTGAACAAAATGGTCTTTAGAGGGTTTTGAATCTAGAGGATTCAAATCATACAGGATCTTTCGTGAAAGTCACGTAGGCCTATGAAGCCAAAGAAGGAAGCAATATTTTATGTACGTACAAACGTATATACAGTAGGTAGGCAACTCTACATGAACATAAACTCATATCATTGGCGTAGTATGTATATATATATATATATATATATATATATATATACACACACAACACACACACACACACACAGTGGAAGTGAAATAATCCTATGAATTTTCATATCATAATTTTCGCAAGTAGAAATGAGAAATGTTTTTTTTTTTTAATTTGTAACACTCTCTTATTCGATAAAAATTGCGAGTAGGATCGACATTTTTGTCCATATCGAGTGAGACAAGTGGCCAACAGGCTTGGAGCTCAAACATATGTATATATATATATATTTGCTATGTAATGTAATATTCACCGTCTCTATAAATTATCTTTACAACTTCAGATGTAAATAACTAAATAATGAAACTAGGTATCTCAATTCTGTTTTTTTCACGTGAAAGAAAATCTCTGGAAGTTTTGTTTTTACCACCTCAATGCACTTCTATGTGTGCCCCCTTGTCGCTCTTAGGATATCAAGGAGATAATCGAATTCCTGCCATGTCCGCTGTAGTACCTCCACAGATGCGATGGCGTCTTGAATTCTTTGTCCTGGGACTTTAATAATGGGAATTGGCGTATGATTAACAATATCCTTTGCATAACTCCACAAAAAGAAATTCAAGGAGGTTATGTCGGGTGTTCGTGGTGGCCAAGGGAGTGCGCCATCCCTCCCAATCCATCTAAGGATGTGCATACTTGCAGAGCCCAGTGAGATGGTGCACCATCCTGTTGGAAAAAGATATTTGGTTGGAGATGCTCTGGTTGCGGGAAAATAAATTCCTCTAGCATATCCAGGTAAGTATTGGTGTTAACAGTCTCTTCAGGGAAGAAAATGGGACCAATGATTTTATTGTGCATAAGACCGCACCACACATTAACCTTTGGACTATGGCGATCGATTTCTCGAATCTCGCGGGCCTTTTCAAACCCCCATTCCGACAGGATGGATTGGGAGGGATGGCCCACTCCCTTGGCCACCACGATCATCCGACATAACCTACTTGGTTTTCATTTTGTGGGGTTATGCAAAGGATATTGTGTACCATACGCCAATTCCCAATATTCAAGTCCTACGACAAGAATTCAAGACGCCATCGCATCTGTGGAGGTACTACAGCGGACATGGCAGGAAATCGATTATCTCCTTGATATCCTAAGGGCGACAAGGTAGTAAAAATAAAATTTTGAGTGATTCTCTTTCACATAAAAAACAGAACTGAGATACCTCGTTTCATTATTTAGTTATTTACATTTGAAGTTGTGAAGATAATTTATGGACACGGTGTATATTCGTTAGCCCCAAACTCCTTTGCAAAGACGCATTTTCGTTTAACATTTAAATATCGTGCACTGCTGAAATACTGATCTTTCCCTTATGTTAAGAAACCCAATGCACAGTAGTTACTCTCGAAAGTCTTTAATAATTTTCAAGTTGTGTCACTTCTGCTTGAAAACTTAGCATGTTAAAAGTATATATTTTTTAAATATTAAAAGTAATAAAAGTTAGTCATCTTGTAATGACCGGCAAGTCTTTACCTTCTGCAGTCTTAATATCTTTGCTTTCCATCTCATCTTCTGAGTCAGGTCAATACTGTCTGTTGCTAAATGCTTATGTTGTTTTATATAAAAACGCACCTGTCAAATTTTCTTTTTTCAATTAAATCCAGAACATTTGACGAATATTCTGAGACTTGTAGAATTTTCTTCTGAATTAATATATTTTCTCACATTTAATAGTTTCCTCTTTATGGTTGACATAGAGCTGTCTTGCACACACGTTGTGGGTACTGCAGCTAATAACCATTTCCTCGAAATCGTAAAATTCGGCAAGTTCCTTCGGGACACTTGCGTATCTGCCTTTGTCCATTCTCGTCTACCAATATTCTTTAAGTTGAAAAAACTGACACATTATTCACCTAGTTAGCTCTCTTTGGTAATTTTTTAAATGTTGGCGAGATGGTATTTTCATTGGCTTCTTCTTGTATGAAATCATATGCAGGCTGCTTCTTTAACTTCGTGCCAAAATTCGAGGATTGGTGAAGGTGTTACATAGATTAATACGAATTAAGAACTCAGTAACCCTTAGTTTAGAAATTATGAGTCCTGATACTAGTTATAATCATGTTACCTGAAAGTAGGCAACTATTATGACATTAGAGTAATTACTGTCGAATAGCTGCTGTCAAAAAATCTGAAAGTCAGAATTTATAAAACAGTTATATTACCGGTTGTTCTTTATGGTTGTGAAACTTGGACTCTCACTTTGAGGAAGCAACAGAGGCTAAAGGTGTTTGAGAATAAGGTACTTAGGAAAATATTTGGGACTAAGAGGGATGAAGTTACAGGAGAATGGAGAAAGTTACACAACGCAGAACTGCACACATTGTATTCTTCACCTGACATAATTATGAACATTAAATTGAGGGGCAGGGCATTTAGCACGTATGAATGAATCCAGAAATGCATATAAAGTGTTAGTTGGGAGGCCGGATGGGAGAAAATCTTTGGAGAGACCGAGACGTAGATGGGAGGATAATATTAAAATGGATTTCAGGGAGGTGGATACGATGGTAGGGACTAAAATAGAGACCAATGGCGGGATTATGTGTGGGCGACAATGAACCTCCAGATTCCCTAAAAGCCACTTTTAAGTAACTGTCGAAATATAACTTATTATCTGTACAAAACTTTTAACGAAGACAGATTTTATTCACTGATTTATTACACACGTTTTATTATACTACCGTTTTATTCATAGTCTTATCCCTATCGTAGTCAATACTACATTTTCTGAAGTAGTAGTTCAAATGGCGACCTCAAACCTGGATTCTGTAGTTGTTACGTCACTGCGAAGATAGGTTGTAAGTTGTAAATATCGTCTTTCATTTGCATAACTAACAAAATATTGTAATAATAATAATAATAATAATAATAATAATAATAATAATAAAAATATGTGTGTTCTCATCGGGAATCTATATTAATAGCAATTCAGACCTCTTGACTGATATCTACTAAATGATATTGATTGCTGACGGGTAAGGCGAGAACATTAATCTAACTTCGCCGCAAGTCCCGCCATTGTTTTTTTAGCCGTAATATAAATTATGCTCATATTTCAGTGCCACGATCTGCAGTTCGCTACAGCGTAAACTTTTACCTTATGAATAACGAGCATTTGCTAAAAATATCAAAATTTATTTTAATACTAATCATATCGAAATATCTGTACGTCGTATTCAAGCACAGATTTGTCAGTTACTGTCAACGATAAAACTGTGCACCATTTGTTAAATTTCAGTGCAAAATCATGCACGTGACAGCCACATCCGTACAAGAGGGATTTTCCGTGCTATGAGTCTTGAAGTCATGACTAGGGACCGGATTTTTATTTAATATCAAGGTGTGAAATATGTACATATTTATGTAAGAAAAATAAGCTGAATATGTACTTGAAGCAAGTAGAGCGATCGGTTTGGAAGTAAATCCCGAAAAGACAAAGTATATGATTATGTCTCGTGACCAGAATAAGCTGAATATGTACTTGAAGCAAGTAGAGCGATCGGTTTGGAAGTAAATCCCGAAAAGACAAAGTATATGATTATGTCTCGTGACCAGAATATTGTACGAAATGGAAATATAAAAATTGGAGATTTATCCTTCGAAGAGGTGGAAAAATTCAAATATCTTGGAGCAACAGTAACAAATATAAATGACACTCGGGAGGAAATTAAACGCAGAATAAATATGGGAAATGCGTGTTATTATTCGGTTGAGAAGCTCTTATCATCCAGTCTGCTGTCGAAAAATCTGAAAGTTAGAATTTATAAAACATTTATATTACCGGTTCTTCTGTATGGTTGTGAAACTTGGACTGTCACTCTGAGAGAGGAACATAGGTTAAGGGTGTTTGAGAATAAGGTGCTTAGGAAAATATTTGGGGCTAAGCGGGGTGAAGTTACAGGAGAATGGAGAAAGTTACACAACACAGAACTGCACGCATTGTATTCTTCACCTGACATAATTAGGAACATTAAATCCAGACGTTTGAGATGGGCAGGGCATGTAGCACGTATGGGCGAATCCAGAAATGCATATAGAGTGTTAGTTGGAAGACTGGAGGGAAAAAGACCTTTAGGGAGGCCGAGACGTAGATGGGAGGATAATATTAAAATGGATTTGAGGGAGGTGGGGTATGATGATAGAGACTGGATTAATCTTGCACAGGATAGGGACCGCTGGCGGGCTTATGTGAGGGCGGCAATGAACCTTCGGGTTGCTTAAAAGCCATTTGTAAGTAAGTATGTACCAAAATATATAAAGTAAAATATTTAATATCAATATCTGGCAGGTACTGGGTAAGTAAGACTCTCCAGTTGTGATTTCATATAGCACCAGACTTTTTTACCGCACACTCGACACATTACTATTTTTCCATCTGTAGTGAAAGCTTCGTCCATCACAGTCCATGATTTTATTTTTGTTCTTAGGGTTGAAGATAGATCGGCCATTTTAGTTAGTTAAAAGCACTTAATAGGTATTGTAAGCACTAAAACTAGAGAACTGAGTGAAATGAATGACACAACAGTACTGCAAGCACTGTTTCGCTTTACTGGATTAGGAGAAAATAAGAGATGTGGGACACATGCATTTTAGCTGCTCCCTGTAAGAAACAAAGTACCTACTAAAACCTCAAACTATAGGCATTTACAAACTGTTATTTGAAAAGTGACATTCCTGTCTCATTCAGAAGGGTAGGATTATTCCAGCAGAGAACCATACTTTCTAATTGCTCGAAAAATCCTATTTCCATATAGGTCTACTAAATTTAAAAGAAAGAGGTCAAGCAATAACCTGAAAGTCTCATGCCAGACTTGACACGGGTTTTCCCTGGAAGGATTAGGAAGAGGGTGGGTAAGGTTGCAAATTGCATGGGATCGGCTTGTTAAGACGTGTGCAGAACAATTATAGTTGGAGACAAATCATGTCATCCTCGTCCACTCCACCGCATGAAGGCAACGCTACTTTCTGAGTGATTTTTACAATACAAGGTAGTTGTATGAGAAAGGTTGCCTTTTGTTCACTCATATTTACAGTGGGCGGTATGGGGTGAGTGTCTCTATTACTTACTGGAACTAAGGACGTTATGTTTTGTCCCGAAATATATCCTTTCTTGGGTAGGTAAAAATACTTTTTTAATCTGTGTATTTCAAATTGTAAACTTCCCCAGCAGATTTTTTTTTTTTTTCCTTTCAGAGAAGTAAAAATGAATAACACCCCTAAATATGTAGATTTATGTATTACCAAGCCATAATACGTAATGTGGGGTAAATATGTAAAAATATGTAGTATCAAATTTTAATATATTAATGGCAATTACAAGATTCGCAAAGATTTGTTATTTTCTATGGTTAGGTTGAAGGGAATAGAATATGTAATTACATAAAAATCCGGTCCCTAGTCATGACTATGTGACAGTACTAACTCACAAGATAGGTAATCGTTTCTAATTCATTCTTACTATTCCTTTTTATAGTCAAAGAAACTGTTGATCTGGAACGCTTCGTCCATTTTTGTCTTTAGTGGGCAAATAAGACAAGTGATGTTAATATGCAGACGGAATAGTTACGACGATGAAATATAGACATAAAACATTTAAAGGATGAAATAAAAATTGGTGGTTATATTTCTAATCGAGCATAAATTGAGGACAAATAAGGTCAGACAATTCACGACTCAAACACTGAATAACAAAGAATATTGAATAAATTCATATCTAAAACCGAATATGAAACGAAAACGTCAAGAAATTTTGTTAAATGTTCTTTTTTTTTAGATATCTTTTATAAAACTTGATGCAAGAATGCCAGATAATAGGTGTATTTTTAGGTGTGACACATTAAGCTAGGAGTTTATATGAAGAGTTTATAGAGAACAACGGGTATATTCCCTGTCCAAAGGCAGTTTTTAAGCAATTCGAGTGCTCATGGAGATGTATGTTTCGTGAAGATGTCATACTTGACTTAATTTTAATGTACACTTTCTCTGTAAGCAGTGTCATGGGTTAGTATGAAAAAAATAAAATATAGGCAATGTCTTGTTATTAATTTCTTACAAGTCCATATTTCCGAATTAAGCACCAAATAGTGTTGTAATTTACCGCTAGACCGCATTATTTCATTGTAGTGTTCAGAACATTTTCAAAAATTAACTTCTAAAACTGTGTACATGTCACATTCGTTACAAAAGAATTACTGGTTTTTTAACGATGCAGTTTTTAAAAACATATGTAAAATGTGTAGTTTTTTCAAATACGTATACAAAAAACACTCCCAAAAATGATATACAGTTATGAAAAAAAAATATTTGATTAACAATATTTTCACCGTTATAGTTACACATTTATAAAAACTAAATATATTTGTGCGAAATCGTGCGTATTTGCGTGTTTTCCGCACAGAACCAATACGCGGTAAGTGTGAAATACCACATTCAGTATTCCCAACGTAACACACATAACAATTTCCCTCTTCTTACCGCTTAAGCGCGACATTCATTTTACTGCTTTAGGCTTTTAACATATTATTTTTAGAGACGTTTAACATAGTAATAATTATAAAATGGAAACTTGCCACTGCAATTTCACCTTAATTGCACTGTTCATTATTGTTTTTAAATATTTGCAAAAATTAAGTAACGTCTACTACTCCACGAAACTTATTGCATTCCTGATACAAGTAACATTAAGAAAGCCGTGAAAAAATCAACAAGATTCCAGATGCGGATGTTATTACTGCAATATGTTATATAAATAATATTGTTGAAATATTAAAATGAAAAATAAATCATTACATAACCTTACTGTTTGTTTTAAGTTCGCATTTATAGACTGGGGGAAAAAAAGACAGACGTATATCACGACCTGATGGAGTATAGTAAACACAGAAAACATTTTATAGCAACAATGTTGAAGAAAGATATTTTGGTTTTCCGAAGTTGCCGTCATTAAACAGAAACTAACATGGAGATTTCATTGCAACTAATTAGAAATTCGTCTTTCAGGTATGTAATAAACGATCTTCGCACAAAATAATGTACGATACACGAGCGGTATGTTTGTTTTCATGTTCTCGGAAATTAAAAAAGCTCAACTACGTTTCGCTTTTTCAATCTTTTCCTCGAACATGAAAACGTCAACATACCGCTCTTGTAACGTATATTACTATTATTACAAGTTGATTTGTTCGATGATAGTTGAACTTAACCTTTCTACCTCTGTGTTTCTTTCTTTGTTGTGTTTTGTTCAATAGATCTAATTATGACTTTCTTACAAAATAAATAATTTTTATTCTAATTTTTATGAATTGTAAACTTATCGGCAGCACACTGCACTTTCATTCACATCAAAACAGGAACATCTCATATAGCATGTTCCAGAACAAAATATTTCCGAAGATTTATATTCTCATTATATTTTTCTCACAATAGTCATTGCTTTCGTATATCATTCCAGAGGTTTTCTTTTCCGCAAACATTAAAATTCCAAGCGTCGTGACTTGGTTCGGATCAACAGCTGTTCCTTTCCATTCAGTGTCTGTCATAGAGCGGGAGTTGGCTTGCTTGGTTCGGCGGCATTCTCCCGTCGTCTCCAGTCAACTTGATCCTCTTCATTACCTGTCATCCCCCAATACCTGGGCCTGTGTGATCAAAGACTCTCCTTCCTATCCCTATAAATCCTTATATCAACAGCCCTTTAAGATCAGGAGTAATCTTCTCTCAAGAAAGGTACAGTCTTCACCGAATAAAATTGTGTACTTGAAGTGCATGAACATGGGTGGGCAACTCGTGCTCTCAAAGTGTCAACACAACCTCGGTGCAGGTAGAACGGACTCTGTACTATAATCCTTTCGCTGTAAGAAAAATCCTAATATAAACGATAGCACGTGACTGAAGTGAGGCTTCATTGGCCGCTGTTTGGCGCCATAGATTCTCAGTACGTGTTCCCGCCTACTGTTGTACATTCTGTTTCATGTTAAACATTTCCCGTTACTCGTCAAGTAAGTCTAACGTCACTACTATGCATTCATTTGTTTAGGAAATATTTACTTTATAATTACTCTAATTAAAACTCACATAAGATATTATATACATTTAAGACTATTTGTTTTTCTCCGCTTTTGAGAGGGTTTCCACTCTTACGATTAATAACCACACACGCACGCACGCACGCACACACACACACACACACACACACAGACACAGACACACACACACACACACACACCGAGGATGCAGAAGCCATACTTCGGTACTACGTGCTAACGTGAACGACAATCTCAAGGGAAGCCAGCTTGTTACAAGAACAGACTACCTCGATATTACTGTTTGTATTCATCCGCGTTCATAGTACATAACAAAATATAAAAGTAGCTTTTCTTTTACATAGCGTTTTACATATGAGTGAAGTTATATGTTTCATTGTATTTAACAACTAGAATTCAATTTTTTATTTTCAAATAATACAAGATGATAGTTTCTAAATACGGACTATATTTTCCTGCGCTGTGTGAGTGTTTCGACTGTGAGCCAATCACGGGTATGACAGCCACGTGCTTGTGTTTACATTAGGATTTTTCTTACAGCGAAAACAGTATAACTGTACTGTCTGTGTGCGGTTCTTTCAAGACACAAGTTCGACCGCGTCTGCAGTAAGTGGCGGCTCGTTTTAAGTGAAAAACAATATAATTCCCAGATCATTTCCCTTAGAATAGTTACGAGTAAAAAGAGAAATATTTTTATTAAGGAGAGAGGTAGAGCTTGCATTCTATTACACTTTCTTACGCATGACATTTTATGTTACAAATAAACAGTGAAGGTTTTAGTAAAGAAATACTGTCTGCATCTGCTTTAGAACAGCTAAAGGCAAAAATAAGATATCAACAAGGTGATACTCATATCAAATATCGTTAGCACGTTGTGCGTGCGAGTTACAGAATTGCACGACATACAATCGACTAGCTAAGAGCATTTATGTATAAATTTGAAATGTGGCAGTATCATGTAGAACATAGACAACTTCACTTCCATTGACTATAAACTATCTTGAAGAGTGATAAGAAAATCTTCTTATCAAATATAAGACCCTACTTCAAGATGTACAGCAGAATTCACTGCTAAGTTTGGAGAAACAGTAACAATTGAGAAGGAATTGAAATTTTTCTGAAATCCTTTTGGCTTACGCCGATGGAAAATCCTGAAAATTTATAGCTTGAATTAATAAATCTACAGAACAGCACGCCACTCAGATTCCAGCGAAATCAGGAATCGAACTGTTCGTAAAGTTGGCTAAGTAGAATACCGAAATATGCTCTTTGCTGCCATATATACTGTATGTGCTTGAGGCAGAGTTTAATACAAGAAAGAAGTGTAAAAGCTCTCAAAGTAAAGAAAGAGCTCAGAAGAAAGCTTATTTCATCTGCCGTGACATGTAAAAAATGCTTCCTTGAATTTGTTATTGCTTGCAAATACTTTTCTCAGAACAGAGGAATACTCTTTAGTGTATAAAGACTTGTAAATTCTAGCGTACTACGTTTCAAATAAGACATATAATAAGAAATATTAACAAATAGTGTAATAATAAATAAGTGTTGCAGCTATATTTGTAGTAACTTGAAAAGGTTGTATTCAGTTTGTGTTTCTACTACTAAACTAATTTATAAAGCTAGAAAATAATATAATTTTGATGTGTTCAGGTATAGTCCGTCTAAAATTACTGTAATTATTGTACCATGCGTCATTCTGGAATTAAAATCATGGAATAGATATCACGACCACCTGCATGAGCCGCCAGAGCGCATTGTGGCTTTTGCAGCGAAACTACAGGGACATCATTTTATTTTTACTTCAATTTTTATTGTACCTGAGTTTTTGAATGTACTTTACTCCCACCCACTCTACTAGTGAACTTCCAACTGTTCTCCTCACAGAACCAAGCGTATACAGTCAAAGTCGCCTTAAGGTCGTAGTAAACACAAACAGTATTGAGTTAGTGAGTATAGTACGTTCCAGAAATATGTTCGCGTTTTCCAGTGACGAAAGAGCTTTCAATATTGAACCATATTTTCGCACAGGTACTGTCCGTTTGCCTACGTCGCATCCCGATTTCATTCACCCGCAACTGTTTAAAATAACTTAAATAAAAGTAATTAACTGTCACGTAATATCCCCCCTTTCTACGATCCTGCGACATAACCACTTGGACGGACAGTAGATAGCATGTCTGAGTAATTTTATATTTTCCGGTCGGGCAGAAGTGAAGATTGAATTTACAATATGTAAGGTACTCTTTTATACAGGAGAATGGAGAAAGTTACACAACGCAGAGCTGCACGCATTGTATACTTCACCTGACATAATTAGGAACATAAAATCCAGACGTTTGAGATGGGCAGGACATGTAGCACGTATGGGCGAATCCAGAAATGCATATAGAGTGTTAGTTGGGAGGCCGGAGGGAAAAAGGCCTTTGGGGAGGCCGAGACGTACATGGGAAGATAATATTAAAATGGATTTGAGGGAGGTAGGATATGATGGTAGAGACTGGATTAATCTGGCTCAGGATAGGGACCAATGGCGGGCTTATGTGAGGGCGGCAATGAACCTACGGGTTTCTTAAAAGCCAGTAAGTAAGTAAGTAAGGTACTCTTTTATATAACAGGTATAGAATTATTTCAACATGAGTTACTAGAACGAAGAACGAAACTGGTAATTGGAATTAGGTACAATCGTCTATAGTGCGAGAATATGCACAAAAGAACTGAAGCCTGTATCGAAATGAACGGCCACCATTTTCAAAAATGTGTTTAAATATTCATATTATGATTATTTTTCAATTTAACTTCATTCTCTATATTGTACGCTAATGTGCTGTAGACAGTATAATATACACTGCATAATGAATATGTCCGCATGTATAACTCAGTTCGTGAGTAAAAACACTCATTGTTAATACTGTACTGTATTTTGATTAAACAAAAACCTAATGAAAATTATCAAATTCAAAATTACGATATCTCCTAGTTTACGTAAATGGATGAACTACTTTTCTTCCCTCCTATACTTAATAAAGTGATTTGTTTGTATTTTACGCCAGAATCATCGAACGTCAATCGTGGAAAGGGTAGCAAACAGTGTTTTCGTCTCTCAACCATTAATCCAAAGGTATAGCAAGGTCAATATTAAAAATGTTAGTAAAAATAAAATGATGTCTCTGTACAAACAACTCGTAACTGCTGCGGCTGGCTCCGTCTGCCTTTATCTCTTTCAAGGTTTCTTAACACTTTGGGAGCACGAGTTGCCCATCCAAGTGCATGAACGTTAAAGTATTGGAATATAGCCTACCATTTTACTTATACGTGTTTCCACACCCTGTATAACTAAAATTGTTCACTCAAGAAACGCCGTAATTACATTGTAGACGACATAATGTAAAACTGATTGTTCCCCTCCCGTTTTACTAACAAAGTGGAGGTAAATAAGGCACGTGTTAGCTAATGTATTCCTCCGAAACATGGCGCTTTCTAGTGGCCTTTACATTTGCCCGTTATCGGGAGAAGCAGAGCTCATCATTCAAATAAAGATGCTGTGTGCTTTTCTGCGCACTGCACAGTTTACGTAATCGTCGCACTTGCCATGGACAGGCTCTGATTTCGTAACCTGACGCGGGTACTTTTCCTGTGTCCTCAAATTCTTTTCGAGGCTTAAAACTGATCAAGCTGAAACACCAGTATATTCACTTTTAATTCCCGTAGCCTAATTTTTCAATCGTGATTTGAGAATATTTCTCAACGAAATTATTAAGGGGAGACGATGGTATTTTTTAAAACTTTTTTCCTATTTGGTGTAAAATATTAATTTTTTGTATGCAGAGAGCTCATAGCTGTGTCAACTCAACCAAATAAAAATACTTTGAAAATAAAAATTATTTGGGGGCCCAAATTTGAAACAAAATATACCTAATGCAGGATTGTACAAACCGATATATGTAAACCATTTTTAAAGATAGATTCAAACAGTTTTCTGCAATGTATTTGCAACAGCATGTTCTACAAACTGTCTGTAACAGAATTTTTATATTAGTCCCTACGTTTGTGAAATAAACAATTAAAATTTAATAACAATTTCCTGATTTCCTTTCTTGCAAACAAAGGGACGTATTTTTTAAATGAAATCAATTAACAAAATTCTGTTACAGAGAAAAGTTTCCTAATAGTCTAAAGAATGTGTGTTATAAATTTCATGCATGTATCTTTAACAGTTCAGAAATTATATCCATTTTTGTCTGGCAATGTAGCGAAAAAAATGAAGTTACTGGAAACCGATAAAAGGTGGCGTGTGATTTAAAAATCCATAGCCCAGGAAGTTTAAAAATGACGTCTCAACATCCGATAAGGGCACAAATACACACAAAATGTCATGCAATGCATTCCACACATATCAAATTGTATTTTAAAGAAAAAATTTTTTTTGAAAATTTAATTTACCGGAAACAACAATAAAAGTGGGCGAGTGATTTAAAAATCCACAGCGTAGGAAGTTTAAAAATGACGTCTCAACATCCGATAAGGGCACAAATACCCACAAAATGTCATGCAATGCATTCCACACATATCAAAGGGTATTTTAAAGAAAATAATTTTTTTGAAAATTTAATTTACCGGAAACAACAATAAAAGTGGGCGAGTGATTTAAAAATCCACAGCCCAGGAAGTTTAAAAATGACGTCTCAACATCCGATAAGGGCACAAATACCCACAAAATGTTATGCAATACATTCCACACATATCAAAGGGTATTTTAAAGAAATTTTTTTTTTTTGAAAATTTAATTTACCGGAAACAACAATAAAAGTGGGCGAGTGATTTAAAAATCCACAGCCCAGGAAGTTTAAAAATGACGTCTCAACATCCGATAAGGGCACAAATACCCACAAAATGTTATGCTATGCATTCCACACATATGAAAGTGTATTTTAAAGATTATTTTTAATTTACTCATTTTTCACCAAAAAAAATACCATCCTCTCCTCTTAAACAGGTTTAGTATGATTCTTTTCTCTTTACATGTCAAGGCTTTCCTTGACGATGTTCATCAGAGAAAGTCATAATTTTAAACACAATTTCCACTATCGCATTATATTTTATACTAAATTGATGTTTCAGGTAAAATATTGATGCTTACTCATTCCAAAATGATAATGGCGTGTTTTGATTGTATCTCAAACTTTTATTGAATTGTTCACTGATCATATCTGTTTTCCGTAAAGTGTTAGATAATTTTCTATTAAAAGTAGTGTAATAATTATCACAATATCGCAGACAATTTATAAACAAAAACTACAATGATAACTACACTACTTTCCCACGACTCTAGTTCCAGCGAATGGGAGAGTTATATATCTCTGACTTTTGTTTAGACCCACATTTAGTAAGAGCAAGATAACCATAGTAACTGATAAAGCGTCGTAAAATAAACCACTAAAAAATACGCTAATTCTATTGTTTACATTATCATAAAGAATCTAGGCTTACATTGGCCAAACATCATCATCATCGTCCTTGCAGGTATTAGGCCTAGTGGCCTGTTACGGTCTCCGTCCATCTTTTCAGGGGGCGTCCCAAAGATCGTCTTCCATGTGGTATATATCAGAGAATTTGTCTTGAGAGTCTGGAACGGTCCATCCTATTGACATGGTTAAGCCATTTTTGTCTATAGTGGTTGAGATGTTCATAAATAGGTGTAATTTCCAATTCTTTTGTAATTAGTTCATTCCTTTTGTGGTCAAGCAAGCTGTAGCCGGCAGTCCTCCTCAGAAATCTCATTTCTGCAGTTGTTAGGCGTTGAACATCTGAGTTTCGGACAGTACAGGCCTCACTACCATACATGAAGACAGGTCTTGCTAGAACTTTATATGCTTTTAACCTGGTATGTTTTTTGGGTTTTCGTGGTTGTGAAAACCTGGTTGATGGTTCTTAAGGCTCCATTAAAATGTTGAATATTTGCAGATATATCAGTAACAGGTAAATATGTAAAATTATAACCTAAATATTTAAATGAGTTTATCTGTTCTAACGTATGGTTTCCAATGAAAATTTTACTCTTAACTGGCTGTTTACCTTTGAACACCATGATTTTTGCTTTGTTTGGGGAAATTTTCATATTGAGTATTGCAGCTCGTCTTCATTTGTAGCAAAAATAACCTGATCGTCTGCATATAATAATGTATCTAGGGTACAATTTCGGAAGAGGACCAAACATATATATATATATATATACATAATTTACAAAATACGTAGTCTATAGCGTTATGAAATAAAATACCTTGCATTACAATAGAAAACGCTATACACAAAAAATGTAAAATAATAATGTATGATCAATGTTAAAGTAAATAGTAGAAAAAGTAGCTTATTCTAGTGTACATAATGGGAATAATGTAAATGGTAAATATTATTGTAGTTGTAAAAGTCATCCATGTATTGTTCTGCCCAAATTGACCAAACTAGAGTCGCGTGAGCAATGAGTCAAGTTCTTCGGTTGCTACAAGCACGCACTTCGTTCATTAAAAAATTCAGTAATACTTATTGTTGTAACCTCCTGGAATAAAGTACGATCCCTAGTGAATATATTCGTCCACACCTGTAGAGTAACGGTCAGCGCATCTAGCCGCGAAACCAGGTGGCCCGGGTTCGATTCCCGGTCGGGACAAGTTACCTGGTTGAGGTTTTTTTCCGGGGTTTTCCCTCAACCCAATATGAGCAAATGCTGGGTAACTTTCGGTGTTGGACCCCGAACTCATTTCACCGGCATTATCACCTTCATCTCATTCAGACGCTAAATAACCTTAGATGTTGATAAAGCGTCGTAAAATAACCCACTTAAAAAAAAAGTGATTATATTTCCGCCGTGAATCAACTTGAGTAGGCTATAATTAATTGCTACATATAAAGGCTGGTTCACAATAAACCGGGAACGAGAACCAGAATGAAAACGAGAAGCAGAGGACGTGAATATGAACATGTTTGATTCACAATAAACCGAGAACGTAGACGACTATGCATATCGACATGCATGTCAATAACGATATGTGAAGTCGATATTACGCATTCTGATGTTATTTGTGTATAATTGACCAATGGCGTTCTCTCATGAGTACAAGGCAGCCGACATACACAGGTTAAGCAACTTCGAAATTTCAAGTGAAACATTTCATTAGGTACGGTACTATAAATATGCCCATGCATCTTCATTATCACAACCTATTTTAAGTCTACCATAACGTAAAATAATTAGAGAAGAAACATTTGTAATAGAACAAAAATGAACACAACAGTAGTTATTGAATTGAAGCATGAATATGTAGTGTGTAATACAACCAATACAGTAATAAAATATGATTCGCTTCCGATCGGTGTTCAAAGATGCAGCTATTGAAAGCCACGTATTCTCCTTCATTTTCTCATCTTTATACGAGGCGCGCCGCTTATCGTAAACGTGAGGATTTTCCTCAACACTCAATATTAGAATCTCATCAAATAAAACTTGCTCCATGATGCACAGCACAGAACAAAATAATGCATAGGTTATGTCACGGTCTTCTTGCTACAAAATATACGACGACAAAATAGCTTTTAAATGGCAATAGAATGAATCTAGTGGGCTGTGATCGGAAACGTGAACGCCAAAGTTGAAACTTGGCCAACCCTCTGTTCCCGATCTCGGGCTCCGGCAAGCGTTTCGTTAATTGTGAATCCTCACATTTAAATGTGTACATTTTAACAATTTTACCGTTTTCGTTCCGATTCTCGTTTCCCGGTTTATTGTGAACCAGCCTTAAACCTGTCTTATGCGCAGAACATCACGAACTGGAGACTTCCCCAGCATCATTTCTCCAGGTAGATTTTTATTGTGTCCAGTCCCTTGTTCGTCTTCCGATTTGCCTTCATAATTACGTTTATCGGATGCAGTAGTTGAGTTACTCGATGATAACTGATGTCGTTTAAGGAATTCGCAGATACTTGAAGCAGTGTTTCTGTAATTGGAGGCTCGAACTTCAAGCATTGTGGCTCTAAGCCCCTGGTCTGAGGATTACGTTGTAATATTCTTGTTGCATTGTAGTTAAATTTGATTCCCGGACGTGAGCGTAGTACGTGTTCATCTATACATTATAACAGGAGGGTTTTATCATGAGGTACCATGCAGGCCCCCCTGTTTTAACGACACCTCAGGGTGCAATTTGTATTGCTCTGGGCTGTAGCTACATCTGTAAGGTAAACTGGCTCCTATCTCTGATTGGGCGAGGGTGTTTGCTAACGGCAGGGTGGGTGGGAGGGGGTTGAAAGATCTTACAGAAAGCTCGGTGCAGATTGAGATCCAGAAGGACGCCCCCATTGGAGCATTTTGTTATTCTTGCTGAAAGATTTCGTCTTCCATGTCGTCTCGCTTTTTTAAGGGTCGGTGAAGGAGAAAGAAAAGAAGCGAAGAGCCTTAGGCATAGTTGACACTTTCGAGCCATCATAGAACTATTAAATAAAAAGACGCCTTGATATCTTCTCCTCGATATTGGGAGATACTTCTTTTCAGAGGCGCGATAAAACCTTTACATTTCTGTGACTGATATACACGCCGGTAGCTTCTAAACACACACACACACAAAAGCAATTGAAACGTTGTGTTTCTTAGAAGGATATTGGTTCGCATCATGTGAGAAATACTTGGAAACCCTCGTTATTGAATATAACTGCATTCAGAATGTAAGCTTATCGGAATGAAAACAAATTGAAACGTGTAATGTAATAGAACTCCTGTGTAGACGGTAGTGCCATTTATAGTTAACATAAATTAATATTGAATTAGTGCGAGAAAATAAAAATGTTTTAATAGCATAAACCTATCCGTACGCAAAGGTGTAAATAATATTACATGTTATGTTATGTTATGTTATGTTATGTTATGTTATGTTATGTTATGTTATGTTATGTTATGTTATGTTATGTTATGTTATGTAGTGTCTTATCATATTATGTTTACGTTAAGTTATGTATGTATATATGTACGTATGTATCAGAATGCTGCATTGGAGTTAAATCGCTCGCTTGAACTCGGTCGAGTGTCGCACCTTCGAGTGAGATACGATCGGTCGTGATACGCTCGTAATAAATAGAAGCACAGTACAAGGTCATCTCACCGACATGTCTTATCTTGTATGGAAGGCGACAGATAAGATACACATATGTTTTGCTCACACGGTAAAAATAAGGCTTTATTTTCTGCGTTTATGACAAACGTCTATTGGAACGTAACATGAAGTTATAAATAAAATCGTATGAAAAACTTCGATATACAGTTATTATTGCTAATTAATAATTATTCAGTATTTTATTTACCTCATATGTAATATGATATGTCCAAACATAGTGTTCCGCCTATATACTGCGACAATGTAGAAACGTTTTACAAAATATTATTGATATAGCAGTAGATTAATAACAATATTAGTACAGAGATAACGTCACAGAAAATATAATAAAACGAATAATCATGCTGCACAACTGTTACAGACGCAAAGATTGATACACTAATTATTATTAGAGATTATTATTATTATTATTATTATTATTATTATTATTATTATTATTATAACTAGAAAACTTGATACATTTCTTGCATTATCCTGATTATATTCTCCTTTTATAATAATTACATTTACATCCAATAATATCTATCTGATGTGGCAAAAACAAAATCACTCCTGTGTGGAATAAAAAAAAACATTTACCTACAACATTTATATTACATTTTAAAACAAGTTTTGTAGTTGTACTATGGAGAGGTTAGTTAAACACTGCAAAGTTTTCAAATGAGAAACATCTATGATGTTACTACACAATTCATCACTGTAACAAGAACGAATGTTTAACGCTCGGCTTATACCGTTCGAGGATTTATCGCTCGTGACAATTTCACCCATCATGCATGTGCGCTACCTATCGGATTATGCTATGAACTACTTGGCGCTCGAGCGAAAACGTCCGATGCAGACCTCTGGTATGTATGTGTGTGTATGTATGTATGTATGTAATTGATGGATTTCCTATTTTTTTTTTTTCTGTTTTTCACACAGACCCTATGCAGACATTTGGCTGGAATATGTTAAGTATAGTTTTAACGATGCGTCGAAGGTGAATTCGTGGGCTGGAATGCCATCTATAACAAAGATAAGGGTATTGTGAGTAGTTGTTTTCGACGTAGGTAATTCATTGTGTTGATATAGGCTACTCGTACGTCACTTTGTCAGGTGACGCATGTCTGTCCGGCATAAATTTAACGTTAAGTATCTTTCGTATCTGCAATATCTGTACTGACTGTTTTAAGTGTTGAGTTTTTATAAAAACATATATAGGTATTTACATCACATGGTGCTTACACAGTGAGTTATATATTTTAACTACGTATAATGGAATTTTATCTGACAGAGCAAGAAAACAAATGTTAAGGCCTCATAAACTCTTGTATGACAGCCGAATTTCCTTAGAATTGAATGGAATCAATGTCATTGATGTGCCCATAGAAGAGGGGGGGCTGAAAGGACTCTTACTTACTTACTTACTTACAGTTTTTAAGGAACCCGGAGGTTCATTGCCGCCCTCACATAAGCCACCCATCGCCATCGATTCCTATCCTGAGCAAGATTAATCCAGTCTCTATCATCATATCCCACCTCCCTCAAATCCATTTTTATATTATCCTCCCATCTACGTCACCAGAAAGTCTTTTATCCTCCAGCCTTGCAAATAACACTCTATATGCATTTCTGGATTCGCCTATACGTGCTACATGCCCTGTCCATCTCAAACGTCTGGATTTAATGTTCCTAATTATGTCAGGTGAAGAATAAAATGCGTGCAGTTCTGTGTTGTGTAACTTTCTCCATTCCCTTGTAACGTCATCCCTCTTAGCCCCAAATATTTCCCTAAGCACCTTATTCCCAAACACCCTTAACATATGTTCCTCTCTCAGAGTGAGAGTCCAAGTTTCACAACCATATAGAAGAACTGGTAATATAACTGTTTTATAAATTCTAACTTTCAGATTTTTGGACAGCAGACTGGATGACAAAAGCTTCTCAACCGAATAATAACAGGCATTTCCCATATTTATTCTGCGTTTAATTTCCTTCCGAGCGTCATTTATATTTGTTACTGTTGCTCCAAGGCATTTGAATTCTTCCTCCTCTTCAAAGGATAAATCTCCATTTTTATATTTCCATTTCGTACAATATTCTGGTTACGAGACATAATCATATACTTTGTTTTTCGGGATTTACTTCCAAACCCATCTCTTTACTTGCTTCAAGTAAAGTTCCCGTGTTTTTCCTAATCATTTGTGGATTTTATCCTAACATATTCACGTCATCCTCATAGACAAGCAGCTGATGTAACCCGTTCAATTCTAATCCCTCTCTGTTATGCTGGACTATCCTAATGGCATACTCTACAGCGAAATTAAAAAGTAAAGGTGATAGTGCTCTGAACGGACTCAAGCCCCTCCCAAAATAAAAAAAATAGGAGAAAGGAAGGGAGAAAGAAGGAAGCTTCTAATATCTTGACATGTCTGTGTCTATTATTGTAGAAAATGTGCTATATTTTAAACATTTACTTTTGAAAAGGCCTGTATGTGAATGACTTTTTACAACATACTTTGTTTTAACTTTCGGTGATGTTTGAAGTTCTGTAACTTTTATTCGTTTCGTGTCTGGTGGCCACAAGCCAATCACATCTCAGTGCAGCAGCCTTACCACAGCGCCTGGGGAGGCGTGACACTGGAGGTGCCGTTGTTCACTGAACGTGATGGATGAATTATTGCGAGCTTTGAAAGCTCGTAAAACAATTTAATTTAATTATTATAAACAACTGAATGAATTCGTAATCTGCAGCGTGCAATAAAACTGTCGTTCATCTCAACTCTTCAATCATTATCAGTTGATCACTCACAGCAAACAATGATTATTTAATCTCCAATTTTTTAATAATTAATTAATCAACCCTTTACAATTTGTGTTATGGAAATAATATGATATTTTATTGCATCATATTTTTAATATCAGTATAAAGTGAATCCCTATTTTTGTGCTACATGGTGTCGTATTTAATAAACCCCGTAACGATGGGCGGTGTTGATCGGGAGTACAATCACATAGGACCTTGATTGGATTATGGAGCTCCATCGGGGTGGTCCCATCGCTGTGTATTATTAAATGAAACACGTCAGTCAGTTCTGTTGACAACACGCAGTACAATCCAGTGCCTGACACGACTGTGACATACGCAAACAAATTTCCACTTAAAGAAATCCAGTAACATGTCGGTGTGGAAGAAAATCGACAAGGAAGCTGTAACAGAACGAAATTAACAAGTTTGGAAGTAAATGTAGGTGAAATGGATTCTGAAAGAAGTAGGCCTATGCGACACATTTGTGGCATGCAGTATGTCACAATTTTTAAATGGAACATCTTTCTGCTTACCACTCGAGAAGAATAATTGTAACAAAGATAAGACGTTGTCCTCACGGGAGTTGCCTTGAAATGCTTGGAATGTGCAACCTATGTTAGTGCGTCCATACTACATAGATTGTTTTTGTATTTTAAGAGGTTATTAGTAGATAGTAAAGTTCATCATACATAACACAGAGGGTTTGGCATTGAACGGGTTACATCAGCTTCTTGTCTATGAGGATGACGTGAATATGTTAGGATAAATTCCACAAACGATTAGGGAAAACGCGGAAATTCTGCTTGAAGCAAGTACAGAGATAGGTTTGGAAGTAAATCCCGAAAAGACAAAGTATATGATTATGTCGCGTGATCAGAATATTGTACGAAATGGAACTATAAAAGTTGGAGATTTATCCTTTGAAGAGGTGGAAAAATTCAAATATCTTCGAGCAACAGTAACAAATATAAATGACACTTGGGAGGAAATTAAACTCAGAATAAATATGGGAAATGCCTGTTATTATTGGGTTGAGAAGCTTTTGTCATCTAGTCTGATGTCAAAAAATCTGAAAGTTAGAATTTATGAAACAGTTATATTACCGGTTGTTCTGTATGGCTGTGAAACTTGGACTCTCACTTTGAGAGAGGAACATAGGTTAAGGGTGTTTGAGAATAAGGTGCTTAGGAAAATATTTGGGGCTAAGAGGGATGAAGTTACAGGAGAATGGAGAAAGTTACACAACGCAGAGCTGCACCCATTGCATCCTTCACCTGACATAATTAGGAACATTAAATCCAGACGTTTGAGATGGGCAGGGCATGTAGCACGTATGGGCGAATCCAGAAATGCATATAAAGTGTTAGTTGGGAGGCCAGAGGGGGAAAAGATCTTTGTGGAGGCCGAGACGTAGATGGGAGGATAATATTAAAATGGATTTGAGGGAGGAGGAATATGATGGTAGAGACTGGATTAATCCTGCTCAGAATAGAGATCAATGGCGGGCTTATGTGAGGGCGGCAATGAACCTTCGGGTTCCTTAAAAGCCAGTAAGTAAGTAAGTAAGTAAGTATTAGTAGACAGTGGGTGCGGGATGACTTATCGTTGAATGTAGGTGCACATTTACTATAGGTTACTTTATTTTTAATTCAGACAATTTGCTGAACAGGGTTTAAACGTAAACAGACGACGTCAACACGCTACTGTATCTCCGTACAGTCAGAAGGAAAAGAAAAATAACGTACTGTAGTACATACCTTGCAAGGTTCAGTCCTCGTCATCATTGATGCAATTACCAGCGTTGCAGTAAACGACGATATATTCTCGTAAGTTGTCGAAGCTGAATCGTCTTCGCCTATCGCTTATACAGTTTTTGTATCGAGAGAATTTCTGAAGAAAACCTCTAAAACGGGGATCACTCAATTTCTTTAGAGCAATATTTGTACTGAGCATCATGTTGCACGTGTCCTTTAGACCCGCACAACTAAATGATAATGATGATGATGATGATGTAGATGGTTCTTTAGATTTCATTTCAACGCATTTCCTATGAGATGTACTGTTGCAATGTTTGTCTATAGCCTGAGTTGTTCTGGACTTTATTTCAATTTTACATACATTACACACGATATTGTCTTCGTTAATACATAAAAGTCACTCTCATACTTCTTAATTGCATTTCGTATCTCTAAGCGAATTTAACGTTTTGACTTCTACATTATGAATGGATCAGCACAACATATTCAACGCGTACTAAATACTTGAGCAGGATAACACAACTGCACTGGACCGGGATTCCTTCGTTCTGTACGCTGCTGTACTCGCCAGGTACACAAAAGACGGACGGCGCGGCACGTGCCATATACTCTGATACGAAACAACTTAACTTTTCCTTAAGTCATCCCGCATCCACTGTCTAGTTATAAGCATCGCAATATTTCCTGAAAGAAACTACCCAGCCATCCGGGATGCCGTATCTATGTACAGGAAACTCCAACAATAATCGAATAATGGATTTTGATGCTTCTTTATTTCAGTGGTTTATATAAGGATGCTGGATTTGCAGTTAAGGACCTGCCCTTGAGCACAAAATTATGAAAGAATGAATATATTTTTACAAGGGAGCCATATTAAAGACAGTTGCTGTAGATGTTTTCGAAATCAACTGGCGTGGGAAAGAAAACCTTAACGAAATATTAAACTTAATTAAATGTAATCAGTTACCATTATACATACACAAATTGGTGTGATTAACAAGTGTGGGGAGTATAAAGATGAATAGTTAATTTAACATAGTGCAATCTATTCTAAAGTACTTAATTGTAAATCCAATTCTCTATAGGCCTACTAATATCACAGTGTAGTATATACAGTCACGAAGTTCAATACGTAGTAAATATGCATCCATAGATAGTTGATAACCATCACGATCGCTAATATCGTCTCATTACAGACAATGCGAAATAGTACCGGCACAGTCTATTGTTCCTAGCACCCTCACAACTCAAGCTTCGTGACTGTATATACTAGACTGTGCTAATATGTTATTATTATTATTATTATTATTATTATTATTATTATTATTATTATTATTATTATTATTCGAAATATTGTACGAAATGGAAATATAAAAATTGGAGATTTATCCTTCGAAGAGGTGGAAAAATTCAAATATCTGGGAGAAACAGTAACAAATATAAATGACATTCGGGAGGAAATTCAACACAGAATAAACATGGGAAATGCGTGTTATTATTCGGTTGAGAAGCTCTTATCATCCAGTCTGCTGTCCAAAATTCTGAAAGTTAGAATTAATAAAACAGTTATATTACAGGTTCTTCTGTAAGGTTGTGAAACTTGCACTCTCACTCTGGGAGAGGAACATAGGTTAAGGGTGTTTGAGAATAAGGTGCTTAGGAAAATATTTGGAGCTAAGAGGGATGAAGTTACAGGAGAATGGAGAAAGTTACACAACACAGAACTGCACGCATTGTATTCTTCACCTGAT